>NC_089813.1:33793857-33841357 GCF_029633855.1 Hoplias malabaricus | reverse complement strand
TATTTTTTGTATTTATTCAGATTCATTACTGAGTAGGCCTTCTGTCTGCATGGTGCCCCATGGACAACAGGCCTGGAGCTTTACTTACTGACAGTGACACTGTAACGTGGATGAAATCTGGAATCGTATTCATGATCCTTTTCAGTTCAGACTTAATGGTTCGGGTTTATGTCTGGGCTGTGTACAGAACTTGAGAAACTGAAGGACTAGCACTATATCACTGTAGGTTTCATAAAAATAACACTGAATAATTTGTTCTGAGCATTGTTTGTTTCTGAGGGTTTATCTATGCATCAATTCTACCTCACCTATTCATCCATCCATTATCTGGCCAAATATCCAAATTCAGGGTCACGGTGGTGGAATCTTTGGGCGCAAGATGGAAATACACCCATACACTCACTCACAGTCACATTTGAGTCACCAATTAACCTACCAATGTGTATTTTTGGACTGTGGAAGGAAACCGGGGCACCCAGAGGACACACCAACTTCTCACAGTCACCTGGAACAGGAATCGAACCCACAACCTCCAGGTCCCTGGAGCTGTATGACTGTGACACTACCTGCTGCACCACCGTGCCGCCCTACCTCACCTATGTGATCATTTATTATTTGCCCTATCATACACCTTTACACATGATGAACTTGACCACACTCCTATTTCTGGACCATTGCTCTTGATTAATCCTCAGCAGTTAGTGTCGCAGTCACACAGCTCCAGGAACCTGAAGGTTGTGGGTTCAAGTCCCGCTCCGGGTGACAGTCCGTGAGGAGTTTGGTGTTCCTCCGGCTGCTCCAGTTTCCTCCCACGGTCCAAAAACACACGTTGGTAGGTGGATTGGTGACTCAAAAGTGTTCGTAGGGGTGTGTGTGTGTGTGCGTTGCCCTGTGAAGGACTGGCGCCCCAACCAGTGTGTACTCCTGCCTTGCGCCCAATGATTCCAGGTAGGCTCTGGACCCACCATGACCCTGGATTGGATAAGCGGTTACAGATAATGAAAACACAGAGGCTGAAAGAATATAGACATAAGGTCAATTACTGTGTTCAGCACACTTCAACTTAGCTTTTCATTTTTCATTTAGCGTTAGATAAATAGAAGTAAATTTGTTTATAACAATATGATATGACAGTATAGGTATATACATTCATTATCTGTAACCGCTTTTCCAGTTGTATAGGTATATACATATTTTTATATAGAATACTTTGATTTTTTTTATACATTTGTTTTGTTAAATTAAAAAAAAGAAAGAATTGTATCTCAAAATGTCTGTCTATGTAAGCAGGAGTAATGTTGAAGTCTCCTGCTCCTCCTCCTCCTCCTCCTCCGGCGTTTGTGCGAGTCAGTAGTAAAGACCTGACTGAGATTGAACTGCACTCTGTGGATTCCATCAGTGACCTGCACCGTACGCACACAGAACAACACAGCAAAGGTACCACACACAGAGAGCAACACAGTAAATGAACCACACACACAGCAAAGGTACTACAGGCATATGTGTAAATCAGTGATCAACAACACACTGAGCTGAGTTATATACAGTAAAACATCTGATGGTATCCTTTATTGTAATTTCAAAGGCTATTTCTCCACACTTCAAAAGTTCAGTCTTAAAACTCGATACTGTTCTACTTCTCAGGATCCTTGTAATCCCAAACACATATAATCCTTACTACACACACTAACTGCATTTCTTATTTTAATTACATTTTTTTCTCATCTCACAGGTATCAGGCCTCCTTGTCCACAGCCTCCATCCATTAATGGAAACCTTCAGATGCTGGACAGACCAGTTGTCTTTCGAACAGTTTCTCAGAGAAGAAGATCTCATTTGAGCCCGTTCAACAATGTGTGCATTAGGTGGCGCTATTGTTTGATGTGTGGAGCTATACTTCTCATTCTTCTCGTACTTACACTTATCTTCAGCTTCTTAGGTGAGATAATGTCCCACTTATTTCCAGTTAACATTGTCTTGCTAAGTAGATGTGTTTTAATAGTTTAGCTACAAATATCCAATACGGTTTAATAATATCTGATGTAATATGTGTGTTTGTCTTGTAGTTCAGCAGAGAAATGCTCTACATCGGTTGTCTGAGGAAATAAGGAACATCAACTCATTAATCAGCTCTAAATGTGGAAATGGAACAAAACCCTGAAAACACTTGGGTGCACACTGTCTACAGTTACATCATCAACAGAGATTTTGTGCAGAAAAATGTGTATTATTAGTATTTTTTTTTTCAAAATAGAGGATACCAAATTAGAATTGTCCAAGAACTAAAACAGGGTTTCTAATATTATATAATATTTCAATAATGTGACGTCACTATAAAAGAAGGCTAACACATTCATAATTACAATCATGTTTGGGAATGTTTATAGATCGCTAATTAAATGAGTCCAAAGATTTTATAGATACCAGGAACCTACAGCTGGGTGCTGTGGACTTACTTTTGGTTTTTGGTTTAGAATTGTGAATGGAATGCATCACATTTGAGGATATAGGCACATGTAAATGGAGGGGGAAAACTCCATATTTCAGAATATAGATTTTTAAAAAACTTTGGAAGAGCAGGTGCCTACAAACATCAGGTCATATACTGTAAAATTCTAGGGTCTTAACTGTTTACTGAATAAGTGTATTCTTATTACTTGTAAATGTACAGGGGGTCCTCGAGTTACGACGTTGATCCGTTCCTACGTCGCGTCGTAAACCGATTTTCGGTGTAAGTCGGAACATACGTACATACTGTACGTAAATAACATACTGTAAGCACTTATCCTATCATAACACCTATCCTCCTCGGTCCCGAGCCGCGTAACCGTGTATTCTTCCGATGCGCACACCAAACACGAAGTTTGCGTTACGACGTTTACGACGCAAAACCACTTAAGTCGAAACAAGGCTTTATACAGTAAATGGGAGATGTGTCGTAACCACGAAACATCGTAACTCGGGACTGACGTAACCCGAGGACCTCCTGTACTGTATACATGTATATATGGACCATGATGTGTTTGAACAGAAACTTTTTTGCGTGAATAAAGAATGAGAAACAGATACTTCATGCTTTAACGGATTTAGTAATACATGATCTGTTTGATGAACAATGTATTATATTAAGACACTTTGGTACAAAACAAATACGTTGGTCTCAGGTTGAAGTGGTGGTTCCTCTGTGTTTCATTCTGGCGTGATGCCCTTCTCACAATACTCTCCACTCCATCCTTCATAACATGCACATTTGAACTTTGACCTAACTTCATGGGCTGATTGGCTAAGGAAGTCCAACATGGGGATCATGTGACCAGAGTGAGGGTCTCGTCTGATGCAGCGACCCTTATCATGACACACCACTTTAGTGCAGAGTTCCACCCCCCGACGCAGAGCATCCACATACACCCCCAACACTGAGCTTATATAGTCATTGAGAATAAGACAATGACGCTGTGGGGAGAAAGAGAGAGGAGAGAGGAAGATGAAGGAAAGATGAAGACAAAGCACATGCCATGTTTAGATTTAATATAGTTAGTATTTTTAAACATACATAATCACATATAAACTCACAAAACAATAAAAGATTATTGTCCGGAGTACATCATGCAGAACGTACACACACAAGCACAGACATTTTCTTTACCTTCGACTTGGAAAAAGCAAGATTACCCCACAGCACCACTCCAGCAGCACCTAAAGCTGCACTCTCTCCAAGGGTGAAGTCCAGGTCTGTCTACACAAACATACACAGTTCAAAAACAATACTTGATTACATTTCTGATTCTACTACATACTGCCCACAGAAAGTAAGTGCGTGTGCATGTACACGTGTGTATACCTGGTTTAGAAACTGCAAAGTTTGTGTAAATGCTACTGTTGCATAGGGCAGAACTGGAGGGGGATGTCTGCCAGGTGAATGCTGGGAGGCCACACGGAGTGCTTCAAGTACTCGGTGTCTCACCATCAGTTGTGTGTTTGGGTTTCCCGCCAGTACACGGCGCACATAAATACTTGGGTACAATGCTGTTGAGTGTTGCCATAGAAACGCCAGTCTATCATTCATCATCTGCGTTCGAGGTTTGCAGCGCCCTGTGTACCCATCTTCCTTAGCCCCATGGCCATTATAGCAACTGGGGAACCCATAGAACCCCCATAATCCTTTGGGGCACGTTTGGAGGCCTATATGTAGCGTTTCGTTCATAAAAGCTTTAGCTGATTGTTCAAACTCTATTGCAGCCTGTATGGTCACTTCTGTCTCAGAAATCTCTGGATGTTTCACCTTCACCAACTCTTTAGACAGTTTGTGATAAATCTTTTTGGGCCCATAATTTCTCCTCCACAAAGGGCGCCACGCCTCCCAATCCAGCACCGCCAGTCCAATAAAACTCTCCTTCATAAAGTCACGGATCTGGTGCTCTGTGACTGCCAGGTGAGCCTTCAGAAACCCCAGCTGAGGGATTCCACCATTTACTCTTTCCCTTTGTTGGTTGATATAGGGGTACAAGCCAAGTCGCTGCTCGTAAAACAGGCTGATGTTCTCCCCTAAAAATCTCTGCCTGTGGTTATATATGATGCCAAACTTTTTCAGAGGTAAAGAGACTCCAAAGCGTTGCTCACATCTTGCTGTGGGCATGTTCCACACCACTGAGAAACCCTGCTTCCCAACTGACCCCAGCCCTGCAACAGGGCTGTTGAGAAACATGCTGAAGGTCAGGAGGGAGATGGAGCTCCAAAACATGGCGCCTCCTCCTGTAGGACAAACATATTTGCAATCTGTCAAAAAAAAACATTTCAAATGAACTGGCTGATACTGATGCAGTGTTTGCCCATTTTCACCACTTTGTCATACAGAGAAAAGCCAATCATTTAATGATTTGTGCTGTGTTATTTTTCAGGACAGCATTGCACTCACTTTATTATTTAAACATGATGAATGCATGAGTTTATATCATTTGAGCCCTTCAATTTTATATGACCAACGTTTCCAGAATACATTGAGGAAACATATTATAAATACATTGGTAATACTCTCACAGCAATAAAGAACTGTGCTAATGTACTAAATTATTTGTAATACAGTAATTAGTGGCTAATTTATACAGTCACTTCAACAGAGTCATACACCACAGACTAACCACCTTCTTTCTGGATTAGCTAGCTAGTGGGAATCAAAATAAACTACCCTACCCTAACCAGTAAACAATTAGCCGTTGATTCAACATTGAAATAACGTAATGACAGCCGTCTAATCAACGTTCTCTTAAGGTTGAAAATGAAAGTTGAAAAGACGTCCAAACACAGACATTGAAAAGACGACTATTAGACGTATTTTGGACGTCCACTGACGTTATTAATTGGTCCCGAAATAAATTACTTGTATAAAACGCGTTTTGGACGTCCACTGACGTTATCGATTGGTCATCACTTAACTAACTTATTAAGATGGATTTTGGATGTCCATTGACGTTTAAAATATGTCCTTGATGGACAGACTACTTTTAGACCTGTTTTGAACGTCCAGGGACGTTCCTTGTTTTCTGGGTAATGCATCTTCTCAGAAGTTTCACTCTGTGTAATAAGGTCTGTCACATGAAGCGAGTGAGGAAGTGGCAGATTTTTAAATTCTCAAACTGTTTTTAAGGCAATTGTGTGAGACTGCTTTTAACTGGCAGGGTATAAGTTTGTTGTAATATTACATATGATCTACAAAGCTTGTAGTGCCTCTGCAAAAGAAGCAAATTTGCTACACCTATCGTATCTTCACTAATCAGCAGTTATTGCTGTTATATGCAGCAGTTATTTATTCTTGGCGCTACCAATTTTAATCAAGTAATTTTTTACCGTTGACAGTAGAGCAGCACAATGTCTTTAAGGGGCTAGAATTCTGATTGTTACAGAAAAGAACAGTATAAAAAACACACACAGGAAAGCACTATTTCCATTGTAATATGAATGAAAAAGTTAACACAAACAGACAAACAGCCTGGCAGTGATACTCGAGTCACCATGATCAGAGTAAATCCAAAATGGTTTAATAAAACATTTCAATATCTTCATTAAGGCACTTTTAGTGTGTTTCAAAGTTCTTATTGCGTTTGTACAGCAAATATAATCATGTCCATTGGCTCCTATGACAAAATAGCCTGAGACAGCAAATGAAAGTTCTAGAATCACTGATAGATATTATTACATTGGTCAGCGTTCACGCCAGTGTGCATTTGTGCATATGGGAGTGGTAAGTGTGTCCATATCAGATGTCCTTGTGCATCCAGAAGATGGGCAGTCCTCGGCTGTCTGTATACGGCATCTGCTCCAAAGTCTGATCAACTGGGGTCCATGAGGAAGGAGGAGGAGGAGGTGGGGCAGGAGGAGGGGAGGAAATTGGAGAGGAAACAGAAGGAGAAGGGGCAGACGCTGGAGGAGGATGACAAGGGGAGGGATTTAATGCAGGAAATGGGGGGGATTTTGGCACAGAAAGTAGCACTAAAGGGGGAGGAGGAGGAGGAGGCGGGAGGTGTAGAGAAGAAGCAGATTTTGATGAAGTTGGGAATACGGGAGGCAGAGGAGGACCTTTAGGGGATGTGGCGGCTTCATCTCTTTTTTTTATCTCTCGCCCCCCTTCTCCCTCATTCTCTGAGGTCCTACAGAACTTATGCAGCAGCTCCATGGGCATGATGGAGGCCAGTGTGCCCACGTTCTGGACGGGCCGCGATGAGACATAGCCGATGTGGGCATAGAAATGCTGCTTGTCATGCGTGGTGAGGTAGAGACGTGTGCAGCCCCGCCCCCGCGCATAGCGCTCCACCCCCTCCATCAGTGCTCGCCCATAGCCCTTTCCCCTCAGCCCAGGCTGCACCACGACAGATTCCACAAACAGATTCCGGCTGCCCAGCACCCGGGACAAACGAGCATGGCCGATCAGCTCCTTGCCCTCCAGCAGGAGCAGGTTTACGGGGTAGTCATTACTCGACTGGCGGAGGCCATGAAGCCTGGCACCCATGCTGCGCTGCCACTGTGTGTTCAGGAGTTCTACACATGCTTCCACCAGGTCCCAGTGCTCGTGAAGAGGAACGATACGGACGGAAGGGGTGGCAGCATCACCATCGCACCTGCACACGGGCGGGAGTGAACATGAAAAAACGGACTTCATTAACACCTGAAATAGGTCCTGCTCTATGCACTAAATACATTAAAACACCCACGGTGAAATTACACGACTGTCCAGTTTCCAAGTGAAAATAAGTCCACTACAAGTGGACAAACTTTAAATAATTTAAACTATTAAATATATTTTTCCCAATATTAAGATTGTTATTGATTTCCAGGACTAGTTTGACATGAGGAGAGCAGTGATATCTTCTACAGTATAGCAATCAGGGGTGGAGGTGTGATTTGAAATTGCTGGCGGATGTAGTCACAGTGTGCAATGCGTTAACTGTGCTGAGACCAGACCAGAGGTGTTCTGTACTCTGACTCAATTTATTTCGTAGAGTTAACAATTCCATTCGATGCAGAATACGAAGCATTCTAAAGGAGTAAGCTGAAGTATACAGACTTGGTGGCTGAGTTGAGGGAACGCGGGTGGGAGGCCGGTAGCAATAGGTTTTCAGGAGATTTGTAGCCAAGTCTGCCACATCCTTGCCTTTGCAGTTTGGCGTTAGAGACCCTACATTAAGGGCAGCTACTCAGAAGTAGCTGAAAATTTGTGGATAAGGAGAGCACAGACCAGTTGGGGAAATAGACTGTAAAATGTGGATCAAAAATGCCCACAGCAACCCTAGTGTAGGAGAGTGGGTGGGCCTTGTGTGAAGCTCTAATGGATTGGCATAGGCTATTTTACACCTTACCCTGTGTATGATAACAAGAGTATATCCAGGTTATCCACAATAACGTTTGAGTTTAGCTTATGAATGCTACCTGAGCCACTCTCACATTTTAATGCTATCAAAATTAATCAAATGAGAAGATCACTTTAATTTGTTTAAATATCAATTGTTAAAGGGTTTATTTGTTTATTAGTTTTAATTTGTATATCCAACTGTTCTCCAAAAAATTCTCATGGGCTACAAATACCACCACTTCAGTAAGAGCGATTTCACACCTACCTTGTTTGATCCAGATTTTCTGACTTTTCAGTTTGGTTCATAAACAAAATTGCAGGTGTGAAAAGGTGCCTCGGACCATGGTCCGGACCAAAGAACCCAAATTTTGTCAGACCAAAAGAGGTGGCCTTGGTCAGGATCAAACTGAACCATTGTTGGGTTCATATGTATTACGAAAACACTTTTTGGATGGTTCTGACTTTCGGACTAATAACAGGAAGTTGAGACACCCAGTAAACAATAGTAGAAGAAAAAACAGAAAAGAAGTAGCACTAATCACGAGCCGTGTTAGCACATGGAGAGAGAAGGAGATAAAATATTTAACTGAATATTTAACTGATTTGGTCTGACGAATATGTGAAAAAAAAAGCTTGAAAAAACACAAAAAATGCTGAAACGTATGTCTTATTTTCTGAGAGGATGAGAGAGAGAGGACAGGACAGGGGAAAAATGCCATTTGAAGATAAAGAAAATGCCGTAACAATATATAAAGGCACATTTTGCCATCCGGAAAAGCTGTGCGTCCGCTGATGAGATGAGACCTGGATAGCATTCTAAGCCCAAACCAATAAAAATCAAGTGTATGGAGATGCGGTCCATGTATGTGATGATGACAGGATTAAATTGCTTGTTAAACTGCCGTGTAAAACCAAAACTTACTGGATCAAATGTATACATTGTAACAAAATCATGAGCCGTAGCTCGGAACTTGGTACAGACTTGGTACAGACAGATGTGAAAATGCCCCAAGTGTACCCAATCTCACAGTGTGAAGAGCCTCAGAAGGGTGTGGAGAAGCATTAGTTCCCTTCAAGACAGATGAGGCCAAACCACTGTGTCTTTTCTAACTGCAGCTAATGCAACACCACCACAGAGATTACATCAACTGACACAAGACTGCGCTTCCTGGAACCATAAATGGACAGATGTGGGAAGCAAAGGACAATCCTACTCAAACAGCGATGTCAACTGTGGTCTCTAGGACTCCCAGACACGGACGGCTGAGGCATCACTGGGGATCAAGCTCACAATTCAGATATTAAGTTTATTTTGTTAATAAACTATACTTTTTTTATAAATATTTCAGAAAATGTAATAATATAAAACAATGAATTCCAAAATAGTTAAATCATTGCATTCCAACACAGCACTGGACAGCACTAATGGTCATTCAAACCAAATAAACAACTGCTATAACAATAGAGAATGCTCCATTAAACCGCACAAAAACAAGAACAAATTTGTTGCGTGAGTTCCTGATACACAACCCTGATATGCTTTTGCAAACAGATCCCCTTTCAAGACCATAGTAGCTTAGTATGAAGCAAGTTTTTCTTTTGACAGCTCCAAGAACATATTGCGCAGTTTAACAGCTTCTAACCACAGAACTGACTAGACAGCACAGTTTTAGAAAGGCTATTTTAAAGTGTGTGCAGGCTCTTCTTAATAAACTAATAGACGTTGAGCTAGAATTTATTTGTTTTAATTAAAAGAGTCGATAAAAGCCTAAGACACAGAAGTTAAGCATAATTTTGTCAACTCAGTTTACTGTGGAGGTAAACTATGTCATCGCCTAACCCAAGTTTATTAAGCCTTTGTTAAAATACAACATGATGAACAGCTAATCAGACTATGATACAAATATCTTAAGTAAAACTGTAAAGTAAAAAAACAAACAAAAAACATTAGCAAGTTAATAATAATAATAAATTTAATTTATAAAACACTTTTCGAGTAGCCAACGCGCTGACAATATTAAGTTTAAACAAGTTAATATGTTTTCGTTGTCGTGGAGACAACCATCAAAGGGTCACTGGCTGAAACATCTGTTTTAGCACAAAATCTTATGCAAAACCACTGTGAAACAATGTTGCTGACAACAGGCAACACATCACAATATATTTATTAAAATTTCATGTAGACGTTTTCAGCAGTGCAGCTGTCAGAGGTATTTAACACTTCGTGTGTCTGATTACTCAGCACTATGAACAATACTGACTTGCGAAGTTTCTATGGAATAGTAAATTTCACACACTCCTAGCACAATTCTACACACTTAAGAGTGACATATTTAGCATCTGTTCTTACAGAAAAATTTCAGAATGACTTTGTTGATGAAATGTGGAAATAACAGAGTTTCACTATGACTGCATCTGATTACAATATTAATGGGAACCTAGATTTAGAAAACTAAACCCTACAAACCACCAAGCAGAATAAAGGCCAACATTCTTACCTGAGATGATGTGTATACAGAGAGAGACAGAGCTGAGTCTGTTTTAAACACACACTCAACTGCACCTAATTAGAATGTGTCAGCATCAGGAAGCGAGAGAATGGCCATACGGGCAGTGGTGGTGCTAAACGCCCATGACTGCTGATCTGAGATCAGGTCTAGCCTGTCAGTGTTGCAGACATTAAAACTAATCTCAAAGCAAAACTGGTCTTAGACCATCAATTAACACTTAGATCATTCTGGTAGCAATCGATCTCACAAGTGGTAAAGAGTGTTGTGAGAAAGAATTAGAGAGGTCAACATTCAGAAATGCAGGCCCATTACTGGCAGAAATACAGGCTATATACGGTATGAACAAAGCCTTTAACTGCAGTATTAACTTGCAAAGTATTTGCATACACATGAATAACCACAGCATTTAGTTAAAAGATGAGACAAAACTATATATAACACACTATATATAACATATAACACACACCCCCCCCCCCCCCCCCCCCGTGTTCGACCTATGTTTTTTTTTTTTCATTCATTAGGTGCAATGATTTCAATAATCACTGGAGTAGGATTTCCTACCTTGTATCTACACTCGTCAGCACTCATCACTTCAACAACCAACAATATCCAGCCAAGAGTGTCCTGTGTCCACGGATAAAGGACTAGAGAAAGACCAACACAAAAAAAATGTGCAGCAACAGATGAGCTCCTCTCTGTGACAGTAGGAGTTTCTAACGGATTGGAAATTGAAAGGACAAAGTGTTTGAAAACTCCAGCATCACTGCTGTGTCTGATCCACTCGTAGCAGTGCAACACACACTAACCACAACCATAATTATGTGAAATCGCACAAATCTGTGTACACAAACATTTTCTAACATGGGTTGTGCTGTGCTACTTTATCCTGAATAAATGTATTTGACAGCGAGCGTGTTTATGTTGAACTTAATTAGAACATGTGGATGGAGATGTTTTCTACATTACTGAATTATACAAATTTTATTTTTAAGTATCAAACAAAATCTTCCCCCACTTACTCGCTTGATCCGTGCCCCACCAGCTTGCTAAGTTCATATAGATCCATATTTAGCAGTGTCTCTCTCCTTCCACTCATTAACTTTCAGCACCGTGCATATCTGCACTGTGAGCCACATCCCCACTAACATTACTCAGGTAACCAGGCAGACCATCTTTGCTGAACCTGTGTATGTAGCATTAGAGTCACAGTCAAAATCGGACATGACAGTTCTGCAGTTCTGGTTCTTGCTGAGAAAAAAAAAAAAAAAAAAAATTATATATATATATTAAGGATAACTTAAATATAATATAAGGATAACTTTTAAAAGCCTCATTTTCTGTTTAAAATATTCTCCTACAAATCTTTATGTTGCTGTGTGTTCTATGACTGACGCCAGAGGGCGCTGTAAAGAGCGAGGGAAGTTCTCAGTTTACTGTGTCCTAATATGGTCTGAGCTTGGTGCTAGCGACAGCAACCGGCTTTAACTTGAAAACACGGTCACTGCTAGCCTCTCAGTTACTGGGGGTGGTTTCCAGTGTTCAGCAGATTTACTGTTTCTGTCCCAGTAGAATAAACTCAGAGTAGGACAGAATTTAAGAAGTTTAAGAGGCTATATTCAAAACGCATGCATTTAAATCAGCACGTTTACTAAAACGCTACACGTTCATAAGCTGGCCTTATACACATTAACACAGCCCAAGACTGGAGTTAGCGTCCTATCTTAACTATTCATTCCACTTTTAATTCAATTAAAATGTATATTCGGACAAATATAAAGCCAAATTAAGCTCTGTATTGCTGCTGGAAGTTAATGTTAACGTTAATAACTGTTTACCCACATTTTCATCGCTATTATCTTCCTCTCCGCGGTGGAACACAGTCACAGTTTGAAGCAAACAGTAAATATCTTTTACAGAACCCCTTATTATTCTGGTGAAAGGCATAATTTCACATCTGCGCTCCGCCTTTCACAGCTTCGACTCCTTGACAGTCTTCAATGAATGAGCAGATACGCGAGGGCCGATTCGTGAACGATTCGTTCATTTAAACAGACTCGGAGAACCGATTCAATGTCCAGTGAACCAAACGAGTAGCTTCAACACCATGAAACATACTTTTAAAATCCTATTATATCAATCTTAAACTCATAAGTAACTGTTTCAAATGTATAAAAATGCACAGAAAACGGCTTTGTTCAGCTTCTCGGTTATAACACCACAAAACTGACAGCTGTGACAAATGAAAAAATTGTAAGTCACAGGATTTATTTGCATCTCCTCAGAGAAAAAAAACCCTGAAATTAAAACCCATCTCCGAAAAGTATTTGTCAATTAATTAGAGGCTCACTCCTGAATCATTTGGTTTGGGCGTCGGAGTGTACGGATTAATGATTCATTCTTATGAATCGGTTATTTAAATTGAATCGAACTTCCAATCGCTAAAACGGCGTCCTGTCTTCACCGCCCTCTTGCGGATAGGAGGAGAGTCTCACCATCCGTAGAGAAAAATTTCTCAATGAAATTTTAAATAACCACGTTTCACCCTAGTACTGACTGTTTATGTCCAAAAACTTAAATAAGATACCTGAAAATGTTTTTAGATGCAACAAGCTGCAGGAAAAATTTTATTTGATATGAAAAGTTAAATTATAAATTCTATTAAAAAATATATAAATCCAACCTTACAGGTATTAGTGTAATGCATGTCTCTTAAAATTCACTTTTAAATTGCATTTTCCAAGTCCTTATAGCTGAGCTCAAAATTGTTGGTATAATGTGAGGTATGCAACAGAACTGTAATGAACAATCAACATTGAGCTATTTAAAAAAAAAAAACATAATTAAAAGCTTCAGGCCTCTGGGATCAAGGATGTTTAGAAAATTACAAGAGTTGCAGCACATTAAAAAACTGTCACCATAAAATTAAAGACTATTAAAATCTTAATTTCAGTTGGTAGTATATTACTGTGAATCATTAAGAGGTGTATCCCACACTTAAACCCACACCAGCAGGATGAGACATATGGTTGCTGTCAGAAGCTTCAAAAATAGGAAGTGAAATATCTTATTACATAAAGGTAAGGCTCAGTGGTTTTTTTAATAAGCAGAGGAGCTTCTCAACAGATTCTAAAGATAGTTTTGTGCACCCAATCTGTGCCAAGCCTTGGGTAAATTCCCAAATCATAGCTGGATTTACACACTGCATTACAGCCCCAAACAGACGGCACAATCATTCCTACCAAACAAGCTTTCTTCTTGGTAGGATAAGATGGCATTTAAACAGACTGCATTTCTTTGGGAGAATATTAAGATCCTCTTCAAACACACTCAGAAACAGAGACCATGTTAAGAACCAGAACACGTTACCAAAATGTTTTGCTTTATTTAATCTTCGGGACACAACTCATCCAGAATGACCAAGAGAAGAAATAAGCACTAGATTCTTTCTCACATCCTCCAATAAAGACTGCAAATGGAGTTAAAGTAAAACAAAACAAAAAAAATCCATATATAGTAATAATTATAATAATACATTAATCAATACAACAGGTGGAGTTTGTGTGAGCAAGACGAGGACCTAATGTTGGTCACCGTGGATACCACCAGCACTAACTCAATGTACCAATAGCAGGAAAGGAAACATGTCTTATTTTATTAAAGTGTTTGTTAATCAAAGCTCTGCATTGTCATAAAATGCTTCTAAAATATCTGTTGAACTTCTTTGCATGTCTTAAATTTTAGATTACTTTATGTTTTTTCCCCCCACAACCAGTCTTTTCTCATTTTCTTTTTTTTTGAAGCATGTGTGCATGGGAAGGGATGGGTCCTTGGCTGGGTTGGTTTGTTGTTTTGTGTATGTTGTGTGCAAGTATGAGTATGAATCCTTTCGTCCTTGTCAGACTGGTTCAGGGTCAGAGCTGTAGGAAGTGTAATGTTTCAATTTCATACCAAAAAAAAGCTGATGTTTTGACTGTGTGTGTGTGTGTGTGTGTGTGTGTAGGACAAGGGGTAAAGTGGGGGAAAGAGAGGGAGGAGAAAAAAAAAAAATTGCAGAGGAAACAGAACAGAGAAAAACTTCTCCCTTCTGGAATAGGTTGAGCATAAAAAGGAGTGTGTGCCTACAAAACGTTGTATGTATAAACTGTCAATCTTGTTTGTAATGTGTGCGTGCGTGTTTTTGTGTGTAAGGCACGACCAGTCTCTTTAGTCTCTGAGATCCATGCTGGAGCCAAACAGAGCCACCAGCTGCTCCTCATAGTGAGCAATGTTCCTCTTCATGATCTCTTTACACGGGCCCAGCAAACGCTCAAATGCCTGCACATCAATCACTAGAAAACAAACACGATATGTTAGGATCACTTTGTTTGCATTTCTTTTATGTGCTTAAATTTGACCCTATATGAAGATACAGGAAAAACGCTTTATACACATCACACAGTGTTAGTTGTTTTCCTGATGTGCAGTACTAGACAAAATGTGCCATTCGTGGAAATTATAGAATATATACTGCCCAAACACATTCAGCTCAGGTTTGCACAGGTTTGGATTCAATTTCTCCAATATGTGACACATTTTGGTTAGGTTCCGTTCACGTGTCCTCCTACTTACTGTTTTCAAGTTACAGTCAAGTTACTGTTGTAAGGTTATACTGGATTTTCAAGTTCTGAAAAAGGTGGTATTGAACTCTGTTAGACTAAGCAAAATATTTGGCTCAGTTAAAGCTGTAATGTACACAGGCACACATACCCAAGCACTTGACATCCCCGATGGCATAAGCTGAGGCAGCCCGTGGTTTATTTGTGACAAGAGCAAGCTCTCCAAAGTACTGTCCTCTGGTACAGCGTGTGATTTCTACCTCTGCATTATCCTGTCTGTCTGCTTTTGTCTGTATCGGTGTGTGAGAGGGAGGAGAGAAGAGAAGAGAGAAAGTGAGTGTATTGTAAAAATATTACACTTCAATCAACATTATTGCTCTGTTCCATATAATTTAAGTCTCATATGATTTGATCACAAAAACACAAGTTTGGCAAATACATAAAAAAAAAAAAAAAAACCTGTTGACCTCAACAGTTAACCCCTTACGTTGTGTAGGAGTTTTAAGAGCTACGTGTGCTTTTCTGTTTAGTAACAAAGAAAATAAGAAACTCACTTTGCTTTTCATCATGATCTTCACCTCCCCAGACTCCACGATGTAAAAGCAGTCTGCTTTATCACCCTAGCAACATGATTATTCTCATTAGTAATGCACCATAACACAAATGTTTCTGTGTAAAACAATAGGCCTTACACTAACGGTTGCTTTTCTGTGATAGGATCTCTTTAATGCAAAAGTAGCTTGTTTGTTTTGAACCTTGTAGGTACCTTCTTACATTCACATCTCACCTGCATGATGATCCTTTCTCCATCTTGAAAAGTCTTTACTCCCAAAACGTCTACAAGCTTCATCCTCTCAGACAGCTAACGCAAAACAAGAAACACATCGAAAAAAGCACCCTTTTAAATACTTTCTCTGTATAAAGCGTATTAACACTGAGCATATGATTATACAAGCACTGCAAAATCTATTATATGATACAAATGATTACTGTTTTCTCTCAGCCTGTGATTTGATGATCATTTTCTATTTGTTACTTGGCTTTGAAATGGTATACTGAATGATACTATAAAAGGTCAAACTTCTGCTTAGCCTCAAGCCACTTAAGACAGGCTGGTGTAGCAGATTAACTAATGGCAGTAAGTAATTAACTTGCACCTAGGTCACACAAGAGAGTAACAAGCAAAACAATCCTTGCCATAAATAGTAAGGAACCCAGCAGTGAAAAGGACAGTCTTGTATACCTGCAGCTTTCAAGTGCATATTTTTACATGTATTGTATACATATTTGTGTAAGCTCAAGAACAATTATACCACCACAACAAAAAGATTATGCTTTTGTGACCAGTATTAATGGTTAAAATTACGTAATTCTAAAATGCTATATTTACAGAAGCAGAAAACAAACAAACAAAAAAATTAAAACAGACAGATACATATTTTGAGACTTGCAGCTTTGGGCTTCTCATAATGACAAAATGGATACAATCACCCGTGGATGATTATTCTATTTTCTGACATGAAGCAAGAATGGAACTTGGTTTTTCTCCATGAAGTAAACTTTAAGTAGTTTTGTTTGTGCACCATGTTTTGCACTGATGTCAATAATTTTATGACCTCCAGTTTTAGAAACATGCTTCACTTATATTATTCAAGGTTTTTCTTTTCTAAGAAAATGGATTACTTAATAAAGTATCTTCTCAGAAACCTTTTGAAAAATGTAACATTTGCTCGTAATGCTCTTCACCTAAAAAATTATGAACAAAAAATGGTCTGATTTCTGTATTTGTTATTGCTTTTTGTGTGTGAAAGAAACGTGCACAACACAGATTGTGAAAAATATTTTCATCTCAAAGGCAACAAAAAATGTACCTATTTATCAACGTGTTGGAACAACTGATCAAAACTGATTTGCAGAAGCATAATAATTAAAACATGTAAATGTGCAAACATCATGGACTCTAGTTCACTCTTCCTCACCTCAAGAGAGTGGAGGAGTGGCACAGATTCAATGAAGATCTCATACATTCTCCTCTTCTTTGCATTGTTCTTCACTATGAGCCTGCGGAATGTTGCTCGGTCCTGCAAGACATACACAGCCCATTCAATAGACATCCGTTACCTTATTTACACAATCTAGCCTTGCCTTTCATTTATTACTGTATGACCTGGCATTTTGGAAAAATATATTTAACAATCATATTAATTTTAAGTGATTCTGGTTTCCTGCATCACTAGCTTTTTACAAAATTAATCTGGAGAAGCATTATCCAAACCAGCACTGCACCTTTATTGATCTCTCCTGTGGGTCAAATAAGCTCATTAATAGTGCCTGTGCTCAGTCTGCTAAAACAGGCTACATTCATGAATGGAGTTACAATCTAGTAGTCAGAATTTAATTAGCCACTTGGTGGAGCTGTCTCTCAAACCACAGCCAAAAACTAAATGAAGTGTGCACTACCAAATACTTAATCACACATGCACACACTCACCAGTCCCCATAGGGCTCCCTCCTGCTTAGCGATGATGGTAGCAGCACGGGGTGTGTTGTACATGAGTGCCAGCTCTCCAAAGCTGCCCTTATTATCATACTGACCAACAGAGCAGCCTACGCCGTCCTTCTGCACCACAATATCATACACTCCCCTACAACAAACAATCGAGATCTTAGAGCTGTCACAACACATTTCATCTAGCTGTAGTTTGTTTACACACATGACAAACCTGTCAGTTGCAACAGAACACTGATCATCTGACAAGCACAGATTCAACACAGATGAGGTTCTGCTACAGAAATTCATTGGAAGGTAAATGTTGAAAAACTGAATGGTTCAAGGTATGTTAAAATGGGCATTTTGCAGGGTGTTAATGACATAAGAAAAGTTCCTATACATTGGAAACTGAAAGTTGGTTCTTTGGCAACCAGTGATACAAGTCATAACATTATGCATTATTTTAAAATACATTCAAAATGATAATAATGCTTTATTTATAATGTTAGATGATGGTGACAATGTCCAAGTTAACAGCATTTTGGTGAAAGATTTTGGAAAACAATTTTGTATTTTAAAAGAAACTACACAATGTTCCATATAATTATGAACATAAGGTACAAAGTTTAAGCATTTTTTCTACAATCAGGCTGTATCATTATTTTGAAGCTTGTAATTAATTTTTAACAACAACAAAAAAAAATTCTAATAAATGTACAGCCTCCACAAAGCAGAATGTTTTTTTTTGCTATGGTGTAGATCTGAAAGCTCATCCAGGTACTACATGTAGTTAGTGCTGCAACCTGTTCCTGTTACAGTTAACTCGATCTGTGGGGTAATAATGATAACTTTACACATTTAAATCCATGCTACGTACTGAAAATTCTGACAAATATATGTTGATTGGAACACAGTTTACATTTTAATTTGTAAGCAGAGATATTTAGGGAATTACTTGCGTTAATCTTTTAATCTTGCACAAAGACACATTTGAAATAAATGTAGATAAAAATGTTATCAAAAACTCTAGTAATTTCCTAATAATCATATTGAACTTCTCAATGACATTTAATGAATGTGTGTTCATGCTCCCTTAAGCAAGTCTTAACATTTAATCATTACTGATCATATTGAAAGAAACAAATACAAGGAATAAAATATAGCAATAGTAATTTCTGGGAACAGTCCCTACACATGTACACACAAACACCAAATACATACCTCTCAATAACATAGAAATTATCCCCATCATCTCCCTGGTTGATTACATGTTCTTGTGGCTGCACAATAACTTCAAACATGGCATCCAGCACTTGTGAGAACTGCTCCTGTTCACACCACAGAGTAAGAACGATAGTAAGTATACATGTGTAGAGGCCTGTATGGGAATCAGAAGTTGTGTGTGCGTGATAACGTATATACGTACCTGGTCAAGAGCTTTAAACAGCAATATGTCTTTGCAGGCCTCCTGTAACCTGCATCTCTGTACATCTGTTTTGGGATGAACGACCCTTGGCTCTGTGTCATCCTCATCCTCGTCTGGATTTAAAGGCTCTGCACATACTGGAAGATGAATATCACTGTTAAAACTCAAGATGTCAGCAGATCTTTTATGAGCAAAAAGGACGAGTCATATTAGTAACTGTTTAACCTACAGACTGCTGTAATTAATCAGAGTTTAACAAAGAACAATTGAAGTGGACTTTGATTTAAATAACCACAACACACCTGGGACGCCTTTCAAAAATTCCAGATAAATCCTTTGATGAAACACTTTAACTAGGATTTTTAAAAAAGGCATATAGACAGACATGTCAGGCCCTGTTTCTTATTTTCGGGCACTGACAAATTTATATAAACCATTTGCCTGAATATTGTATATTGAACCAATAGTAAATACTAAAAAAATAAGTTTAAATAAACAGCCATGACAGCTTTTAAGGAGCTCATGATGAAATCTCAGTCCAATTTTCTTTTTATGTGGCGCCATGGCTCATATCTCAAAATGCATTGACAATTGGGTGTGGGAGTTAGCTTAACTCAATTGGACAATTAGTAGTAGGAGCTCATTTGCACTTTATTTCTGTCGTTATATATTTTGTGCCGATATGTATTGCGCAACCAAAGACCAAAAAAGATATATAGGCTACTCTTTGATCAATTGGTAAAACAATAAATGATTATTTCATTCTAGAAATCTTTCACCCAAAACATTAACATTCCTACTTTATTAAGTAATTTTACCAAAGCAGAACATTAAAATATTCACATGCTGGGAAAGACAATTGAAGTGTCAAATTAAGAAAATACTTCTAGAGTAACACACATTAGGGGATCCAAATTAGTGAGCACACAGGAAGGGGGGCATAATTACTGAGATACACACCCTAGGGGTGGGGGGAAATGACAGACAGAATGGCAGACCACATCTCTCAGTCTCACACACACTTTCTAAACCACATGATTAGTGCAATGACGTCAAAAACGGCTCACCAGACACTCTCCGGCCAAATCTGCTGGGGGGAGGAGCTGGAGGGAGAGAGAGAGAGAGAGAGAGTTAGTTAATTAAGTTTCATATTCTCCTCCTGGTAAATGTAAACAAACTATCTGCCCCTTGTCTCTGTGGTTATTGTGTGGGCGTACTGCATCTAAGGTCAGTCAAAAGGTCTTATCCAGATACTTTAGCAGTTTTAAATGTGTGTGTGAGCATTCATTCTCATACACAATTGTGCACACACACAAAATCAGAGATGACTTTGGCAGAATCATTGCCTCGGGGTTTCTCCCTGTGTATTCCTCCTTCCATTACATTTTTCTTTCACACCATACTGTTAGAATCAATTTACTCCATGGCGTGAAATTGGGCCTTAGCAGTGCAAACTTAACCAATAACACTGACAGCTCACAGTTCTCTCACACATGCATGGAGGAAAGGGGGAGGGGGGTGTCCCTAAGCTGTGCCCTTGTATTCCCTACACACTAATCATGTGATATTGGCAAAGGGAACTTTAGTTGGATCCCAGCATTTGAAATGTCCTGCATCATCATCACATTAAAACAAAACAAAAACACATTGCGATGACAGAAAATGTTCCTTTGACACTCCTTTGGTTTTTACAGTAACTAGTAAAATAATGAACTAAACGGTTCATTAGTTTGTGTTCTTATGCGATGTTGTTGCAGGGCATTCCAAATGAAGGGATCCAAATAAAGTATCATATTGTGCATGTAATATAGGTATAAATGTGATTTTATGGACCTACAACAGGTGTGTGTCATATTTGCAACAAAATGCAAAGACACATGAGCAAACTGTAAATTTCCTGTGTAGTTACTTATAGTTAGTACTAGGGTTGAACTTTACTTTACTTCAGTTTGAAGGAATATTACTTAAGAAGGCAGAATTCCTGCCTCACTAGGACTACTGGTGTGATTGGAATGCACATACTACTTGCCAAAGCAAGGGAATAAATCGCAAAAATATTTTCTGCTGAAGATCACTAATGAAAATCAGAACCTGTTTTCCCCTGGCATTAACGTGTTTTTGTTGATCAGATCACGTTCGGAATTAAAATAGTCTGCATGAAAAGCCAGGTGTAAACACCCAAAGACACCAGGACTGGATTATGATTTGATCAAAGCACATCCGAAGGTGGTTAGAGACTGATCTTGTCCACATTTTACAAATGTCTGAAGAGAGTATCACAGGAAGATACATGTGGTTTGAGATGAGGGACAACACAGGTGTCAATGGATCAACTTTTTCCATAGCTTAACTTCAACTTTCATTGTTTTCACTCAGCACTATCAAAAAAACTGTGACTGTACCCACAAAAGTACATATTCAGTACCTTTATTTAGGGAATATAATTGTACCTTATTCGATTAGATAATTGTAAATTTTGTTGATTTAATACACCATAATTTCATCTTCAGGGCTTAAATGATGTTATTTTATACTGTCATATAATGAAAGATTACAAATATTCACCTTCTGAAAAAGATAATGTAATGTACCTGTAGGGAATGCAAGTAGCCTTTAAAACCACTGTTTTACCTTTAAAAAAGGTACATTTACTCTGTTTGTACCTTTAGTAACCAATATTGTACCTCCACTCTACCTTTATTTTCCCCCTCAGTGAGTTTACAGGGCAAAGAGTCTGTGAAACTAACGCTGAGCACAGACTGTTTAACAGATTCTTGAAGGCCATGTTTCTTTTTTACTAACTACATTAATTCTCCATTTTGGCTTTAAACTAGTTCTCCTTGTATGAAAAAGTGAGCCGTGAAACAGGCTGCATCTCAAATGTCTCCCTGTACCCTATTTGGTGCACAAGTAGGTCATAAGATTAACCCTGCACCCAAAATAGTGCACAGTATGTCAGATAAAACAATAAGTTTTATTTGTTGAAGGTGTTTCTTCATAAATCTTTAAAATAGAAAGAAAAAAAAAAAAAAAATGCCACAGGGTACATGTGCACTGCATGTGCATTCATGCAGATATAGATGAGGTGCTTCAGCTTCATGTGTGAGGGATATCAAGTGCCTGAAGTTGCCATGACAACAAAACACAAGGAAGACCTCATCGCCATAACAACACTCTTGGTCACCCCCCCCCCACCCGACCAGTCACATAATGACCGGGGAGAACAGGAAAAATATATTTTATAAATACAAAGGGGAAAAGTTAAAGAAAGACAAGTACAGAGTACAGGGGAATACTCAGAAAGGGGTGGGGAGAGAAAGAGTGCAAGAGAGAGCTAGAAATGGGGGTGGGGGGCTTGACAACCAGGAACATCAGGTCATTTTATCCTCCTCTAGATTTGGTAATGGGGAAATTCCAATGAACATTTAGAGTGGTTACTTTCCAAAATAAAACATTTTTCACATATGAACTCCAAAAGGCCTTTTCACACAGAGTACGATTTTTTCGCTTGTAAAAAACTGATGCGATTTATAACACAGTGGAACATTCACATCAAGTCTGACGTATTTTCAGTTTCATCGCTCAGAAATCACGGGAAGACGCTGGAAGAGGAAGAATAAATGAATTTGTTGAGTAGGAACAATAAGGAATGTGTCATTTTAGTAAACGCTGCAGCTAAACGAGACACTGAATCCACCCCAGTCTCCTGAACACCACGGGGAGTTCAGTAGGGTTTCCGAAGGTCACCGGGGGAATTTGAGTCTCTGCTTCTGCGTTTGCTTCCCTCATTAAAAGGGATTATATTTTCTTTAACCTCCGCATTTTAGTTCTCAGTATGTTGATTACGTTTTAAGCTTTCGTGTTCTGCTACAAAAAAGACGAGCTGTGTGTGAAGGATGTTGTTCGTTTTCAAAACTTGCATTTTAAAAAAAAACTTGTGCATAAAAATTTGACCGTGTTTAAAGATGCTTAAACTCCAAAGAATCAGGTCTGCAGATTTTCCTGAGTTGTCCTTTCACATATGACACATACAGTCTCCAGCTGAGTGCTACATAAGTGTTCCCACAACCGGAGTGTTTTAGGCTTGGGGCAGTGCCTGTGCTGCATGTGCAGGAGATACAGTGCGAATCGCTGAAACATTCCCAGTTCTATTAACACATGCACTCAATGAGACTTTGCCTAGCTTTTATACTAGGGTGCCCAGCAGGGAAGTCCATGACCAATGTTATAGATGTTATTCACATATACAGCTCCTCCAGGTACATCAGTGAGAGTTCAGCAAACTTGAACCTGTTATTTTGCAAATTCATAACACATTAATAAGATGATTTCAGCTAAAGAGAATGCTAAGGGAGCTCAAATGTTTCAGATGTTTGGACTGTACCGTTGAATAGATAATTCATACTGATAAAATTACAAGAATTATAAATAATATTCCAAAGCTATATTACTTCAGTTTTCTAAAAAATTTTACATTTAAATAAACATTTAAAAAGTTACATTAAAATGGTTCTAGTTTTTACAAATAAAAATGTAAAAGTGGGAGAATGTTTATGCTTTGGTAAACATCAGCATAATTAGATAATAGGCTTAGCTATTTTGCCTTGTAACCTATTTAAAGACTGGGAAAAAATGACTGGGAATGATTATACTGTGACTGTTACTGTCACGGTTAGACAAACGTAATACTAAAGAACCTCAACAGGCTTATTGCTAAAGATGGTAAATGCACTGCTGTCCTCACTTCTTGTTGCACCAGATTTGTTCAACAGGTTTAAAGGCCTTGCTGAAGGCTCTGAACAACTCAATGATTTCAAAAAGGTGGGAATGGCATTAGAAGTGGTTGATTAACTGTAGAACTTGCTAAACCGGCCTGCTGCCTCATAATTTAAAATAAAAACAAAAAAAACACAACAACTGATACGGTACAACTAATATTATGATTGATCAAAAATTACTTTTCATAGGCATAAAACCCATTCTTTTCCAATATTTCAAATGACAAAAACTATGAGGTATAACAGAGAAATCATTAGGTAATTTTAATTAATGTTTGTATTACTCTTTGACGCTTACTACAAGTTTTGACCTGAAAATCCCCAAAGGCAGAGCAATTAAGCCAGGTTATCTTAACTGAAAGTGGAAAACCACGTGTGTGTGTGTGTGTGTGTGTGTGTGCGCGCGCGCACGTGTTTCTAAGCTAGATAAAAATGCAACGGTTAAAGCCAACACTGACAATGCTGGGTACAGGATTACAAAACTGGTATTCATTCATTCTCTGCAGGTGTCAGTTTCTCAATATTTGTATTTCTACTTGAATGATTTGACTGCACCATTGACAACACAAAAAGAGACTAAGAAGGATCCTGTGTGTCTGTGCGCTAGTGCTATTAGCTATCCTTGTTGCAGAACAGGTCATCTTGAACTTAGTCCTTACCCATAATGCACTATTCAGTAACACTGTAGCTATGACTGAGCTTGTGCCTGGTGGGTTATGTGCATTTGTGTGCTTTATATATAAATGTTCTGTACTTTATCCAGAGGAGCTGTAAGTGTGAACATGATCACCTGCAAACAGCTGCATTTGTCCCAGACGTTACCCAGACTTTATCCTCCTAGCACCCCGGTAAAAGACTCTGGCTAAAGTACTGATCTGAGAGTGACAATATGAAATACATATTACACATCCTTTTGTTACTGTAGTCACATTTCAATGACAATTGAAATATTGCGGTGTATTTTGGGGGAGAGGGAAAAAAAATTTAGTAGGCCCATGGGTTAAGTCTGCACGTTTCTCCAAGTGAGAGAGCGAAAGATAAACAGACAAGTACACACGTCATGTGAGAGTCAGTAAGGAAACCTCAACAGGGGACCACAGCCTCAAATATTCTCTCTCAAAGCAACACACACAGCTGAGAACAGTAAGGCTGCAGGGGTGATTAATTATACGTCACATTTCAAACTGCTGCAGCTCAACAATAATAAACTCCACACATTTTACACCCTGCTCATATATTAGACAATGGCACTGGGTGTATTTCCATGACACACTGTCAAGCGTTGTTTTTCCACAAACGTCAAAATATATAAATTTTCAAAAAAATTTCCCAGTTATCTTAGTGCTATAAAAATAAAATCTGTTTAACAAAGTGAGAACATCCTATGTGGTCAAAGAAGCCCTCCTTCGGGACTTTTTGTTTTGTTATAAAAACCAGACTTCCATTTTTCTTCTCTCAGCTTTTCTCATACTCCTCCTTTTCCTGTTATGAGCAATCCATCCTAATGTCCCTACATTCCCCTTTCTCTCTCATAGGCTCCCTGCACAATTCTGTCACATGTCACTGTTCCCACTCCAGCTTTCCTACCCACTTTATCTCTCTCCAAGGCTTCCAAAACCCATAAAAGGCAATGTGGCCCTGTCCTGTAGTGTGCCAGTAGATTTAACCCTTTAATGAACAGACAAAATTATCTTAAGTCACATGGGTGGAAATGTACACAGTGAAGAAAAACTTAACAATGCCATATAAGAGCATCAAGCATCTCCATTAAGTGGCAAAATGGCCAAATCAGAACTCCTCCAGACAACAGTGCAGAATTGAAATGTTTATTGGTGAAAAACAGTCAGCTTTAAAACAGTCAGAGCTTGACCAACATGAACACTTATTCACATATGCCAACACTGATTTTAAGAAGCTAAAAACCGAAAATTTGTTATGAGCACAACATTTTTACACCATCTTTCGTAAATATTTCATATATTTACATGGATTTTACATATAATTACTTATAAACATATCAACCTTATGTTCAGATTCACCACAGAAGCATTTAAATTGTTATATATGTGAGCAATAAACAGTGATGCTCTTTATGTAACCACTGCACATTTACAATTTAAAATAATTATAGGACTACTGGTGATATTAGGTTCTGCAGGATTTTTGTTGCTTACATTACAATTACAGAATTTAAGGGTGAATCTCATTTCACCCCTTGACCCCTACCCCTCCATTTTGCCTAGGAGTTGGGGTGTCTCAATTCTTGTTGGGAAAGATGGATACGACTGAATGGAAGAGCTATATACACCACACGAAATGGAAATAAATCAGGGGCACACTTCAAAGAAAGGGTTAGGAACAACATGTAAATCTGCAGCAACATGGCAACACAAGTCACCAATATCAATATTCCCCTCTTTCAATAAACTATAATAACCATTGTATTATGTTAATTTCATGTAGTTTCAACATTTTCTATCCCTTTACTTCATAACAAGCATAAAACATTGCTAATGTTTTGCAGATATCTCTGAATTTTCAGTTCCACCATAGAAGACAATGAGCCGATTATTTTCAATTAGCTGTGGCTACTGCAAATTTAAGGTGGAAAAACAAACACAAAATAAGCAGCTGAATTCTGTCATATGTGAGTTAGGAGTAGGTGATAGTATATGATTGTGGAATACACGAAGTATGTTAAATTAAGTATGTTAAAGTCGAGAAATTCTGATATCGCTGCAGAGGGCCACTTAAGTGCTTTTTTTTGGCATTCTGCTGATGTATCAGGCACTTGAAGGGACGTCAGTTTTCGTAGGGGAAGATTTTAACCACTAAACTTTGTAACTCTGTTTTTGAGCGTAATCTTGCACCTTAGAACAAAGGATAGGGGTAAAATTAAGAAAAGGGATTCACACAGTCTTAACATATGTATCCGTCAGGCTCTAATTAATGCTACACTAGATACAGTAGTACTAGTTATGTCTGCTGAAGCATCTAAAATGTATATTAGCCAAAGTTTTGCAAGCTGCAATACTTTTAATGCAGTTTGGAAAATGGATGAAATGAAATTATGAAATGAATTATGGAACCAGTGAACTACACCATGTCTGTTCATAATGTGTCTAGGGCAAGGCCATTTCATCTGAATGCTATCTTCCCTGCAATTAAACAAGGCCACCATTTATCTACATTATCTGCTGTCTGATTGGACAAGGTTACCTCCAGTCTGTATCTATGCAGCCATGTCCCCAGTCTGAACATCAAGGACACATGGATCAGACAGTTTTAGCATCAAACTAAATGGAGGAGATGTCACTACAAAATAAAACCTTGGCCAACAATGATAAACATGTTTTGTCATCTATTAGCAGTTATCAAATTAGTTTAAACTGTAAATGATCACAGAAAGAGAAACATTTCCCCTATTGGCAATTGATACAACTTGCTGAAAGTGATCTTCGGCACTAATCAGACTGTCCAACATGTTACGAACAAACAGATGATGTGTACAAGTATATTAAAAGATGATGGGTTTCAAAATGAAAGGAAAAGAAAGCTGAAGGGCAAAGGAAGAAAACTGACTAAGCAGCCAATACAGTACAGGCGGTGTTATTAAGTATCTGGATAGAGATGCAGAAATTGGCAACCAAATCTGAACTAGTTTGGAAATGACATGTTTTTCACAGTAGCATTTTAGCAACAGCCTTCAAAAAAAGGGACAGGCATTCTAAAATTAAAACCACATGCCTAATATTGTATAGGTCCCGCTTGTGACTCTAAATCAGCTCTGCAGCTTTGATCTATTATAGCATGGACACAAGACACTGAAATATCTGCCATCAAGATGTTACGCATGCAGATCCTGCAAGTTGCATGTAGGGGTCTACACGAATCTGACCTGTTATTACAGCCCGCCGCAAAGATACTTAACCTTAAATTCTTTGTCTTGTTCCTCAAACAGTGCCTTAGCACCCATCACCCTGCTAACAGAGGACAATGGCATTAGGAAATATTGTCACCATCAAGATGGGTACTTCAACAGCAATTTTGCTTGAGATGGTAGGTACAGTTCAAAGTAGTATTCACATGGATGCAGTGACTAATGCACTGAACTGGACATGCCCAAAGCAACACACTGCTTTGGCCAGCTTTGCTTCTTTCTGTTATACATCCTGATACCAACTCTTCATCAGGTATTGAACCACAAGCACCTGGCTGTACACATGATGTAAAAGAAAATGAGACCAGACCACCTTCTTCTACTGCTCCTTGACCTAGTTCTGATGCTCACATGTAGGCACATTTCTGCAACGGCTGCGTGTTCTAAAAATGTTTTATTAGAGCCAGCATTATATTTTTAAGCAATAAGTGATACAGTACCTTTTTTATTTGGCTAGCCTTCACTCCCCTCGTGAATTACTGAAAATTGGGCACCGATTAATGAGTCACAAGTTTACCTACTGTCTATCCTTTTGGACCACTTTTTCACTATTCCTGGCCCAGCAATTACACTCAAGGGTTTAAATAAAAAAAATTCTTGGCCAGCTGTGTCAGATCCATTCTTACAGCACAACACACACTAATACCACTACCACAACAACGTTTCTGCAGAGATGAGTTTGGTCCACCACTCAAATTATACTTGTTTGGTGGTAGCCCTGGGCAGGGTAAATGGGACCTAAGTAAGTATGCATAGGTGAGATGGATTATGGTACGTAACAACAGAAACAACAACAGATTTTATTGGAGTTGATAAAATGTACAATGAACATAAAAACAAAGAAATTATCTTATAAAGACCTCTGTGTTTATATCTTAGAGATTTCTTCCAATAAAAAAAAATACACTGCAGGCCCATTTTAAATAAACATTAAAAAGTATCTTAATGTATCCATAACTACCAAGTTCTTGTCTACTCTTCTTTTAATGTTGTATCAAAAATACTCAGCTATTTGGACATTTGCCTTTGGCAATTATGTCAAACCCCATGTGGACCTGCATACTGTAAACAACAATGGGGTATAAATGTAGCAGCATTTTCATATCCTGTCTAAGCTGTGACCTTTATTCAATAGGCTTTATGAAAGGACAAGCCTGAACAAAGGTTTATTTTAGTTTTACCTCACATTAAACCTGTAGCTGGTGTACATTCCCTTGAAACATTCATAACCATTTATGCATCTATTATGAAAACAAGATTTGTAAGCTGGCTACACTTTAAAACTGTTAAAATACAGAACAGTTTTGCAGTGAACTTGCACTTTCATATACTTCTCATACTTGCAACATCCCTTCAACATTGTCATTGAGTGGATTCAACTTAGGTTGGCTGAGCAACCTGAACAGCCAGGATGAGTGTGAGAAAGACAAACATTGAAGGATAAGTTTTCTTCTCTTCCTCATTCTACCTTCACTACAGACAGAAAATGAGGAAGTATCAAAGTCCAGACTGTTATCCAGCTCTGAAAAAACAGCATCCATGGGTATTAACACACACAAATAGTGAAGCATTATTTCAGGAATATAGCAATCTCTAGGCGGAAGATTTTTTAGCATTGTTATATATTGAACTGTATCATTGTATTTTGTGGTTTTGCTCTGTCTGCACAATGCCAGTGAGGAGTGTGTCATGGAGAAAGAAAGTCTGAATGACAGCGAGTGACACTCAGTGGCAAGCAACAGCATTTTAAGATCTACTCAACTTTATATAAAAAAAAACAAAAAAACAAAAACAAAAACAAAAACACTCAGAAACATTGTTCTAATTTTCTGGGGAGAAAAAAAAAAAAAAAAAAATAACGTGTTGGTTGCATGAAGATTTGTTCCTCTGCATTTACATTAAAAAGAGAAAAATAACCACATTTTAAAACCATTAGAGAATTATTATACTATCACTTGTGTTTGTCTTTAAGATATTTTCCCTTAGTTTAAATAAAATGGGATGTGGATTCAAAAGATTGATTAATAGGTTACGACCTATATTATTCAGCTCCCAAGAACAACATAAACAACAGGAATAACCACAAGTTGAACACTGGTATTCATAAAAGCTACAATTTGCAAAGTAATCACAGCACCCAAACAGTTTTTACCCCCATGACATTCGCATATTCACAGGAAAGAAACTCCAACCAAAACCTCTTAGAAGCATTAACAAATAGGAAATAAATGACTCAGTATATCAAACTACAGGGTCAAAATCAGCCTGAAACACTCCACTAAAAATCTGTTTAAATACAAATAACTACACAATATCCTAAACAACCATACTACATCAGACAACTGAAATCAACTCACTCAGATGTTTTCCTAAAAACACTTATAGTCACATGCATGCAGACAATGCAAATAAAAGGACAAGTCTACCATTCCAAATAAAGTACTTCGGTCATACAACAATTGGTACCACAATACATCTATTCAAATAATTCCTACCTAATGCATACTATTTATATAATTACAGATAGGACTGTAGCTCTGAAAATTACATTACAAATTGGTTTAGTGAGCATAAACATAGTGCAGTATTCAAACTCAGAGGACTTGCTGTGTAACTTAAAATCTGTCATTATTCTAATCACTTAAAACACACGTAATGCTGTATTTTATTTGCACAAAACCACTTTTAAATCTTTGGCTTTTTTCTGTTTTTAATGTTGGTTGGGTGGCATGGTGGCTGAAAACATACTGACGATATCACACAGCTCTAGGACTCTGGGGTTGTGGATCCCTATATCCAATCACTGGAATTAGGTGTGTTTTCCCTCAGGGCAATCAGGTTCCTTCCTTCTTGCTATATATATATATATATATATATATATATATATATATATATATATATATATATATATATATATATATATACTTATTCAAAAGAGTCCATAGGTGGGAGTGTATGAGTGACTGTGTTATTACATATTATTATTATTAAGAATTAATTAACAGCACATACAGGACAAACATAATGACTTTCACAAGTGGGTAAAAATTATTTCTGTACATCTATACACACTTTAAACAATGCTCTACATTTGAAAATTATAATCTGACTTCAAAAACAAAGTGTACATGTGGGATAGCAGCATAGAAAAATAAGCTGAGACATAATCCATTTTGGTGCATACACTTATTAGAATATTACACAACCTGACGCAAGACGATTAAGAGATTTGCCAGTATGTGAAAACAATCCCTCTCTTATTCTCTTTGTCTTAATACCATTTTTGGGAGATGTCATGATATTAGTTCATGGTGAAAATATTTCTAATTAAGGGTCAATATAATTTACATTCACTTAAAAGGTAACCACCACCCTTCAAATTAAAATTATTTTCAGAAATTTATTCAACATTGCCATACAACATAGGAAGACCCTGCTAGGATTGATACTGGATGTTTATTTGGACACATCTTGGAAAACGTACATTCCTACGGAGTGCAATTTATACTGTGTGAAAAGCATTAGTCGTCCAGGACCCTGTAGGTAATAAAAACTTGAAAATATGTATGCTTCAAAGACAGGGTCCTTGTGTCCATATGTATGTTTTGGAGAATACATTTTTGGAAAGACACAACAAACACTAGTTAGATTAGTCCATTACATATTCACATGCAGATGTCTAAACCTAACAGAGGTTTAAATAAATATTTTGAGATATGAGTTGTGTTTGATATTATACATGCTGGACTAAAACACGTCACACACACACACACACACACACACACACACACACACACACACACACACACACACACACACACACACACACACACACACACACACACACACACACACACACACACACACACACACACACACACACACACACACACACACACACACACACACACACACACACACACACAGAGAGAGAGAGAGAGAGAAAGTTTATTTAGCTTGTGATTTGTGCCCCCCCAGCAAACAGTTTGGATTTATCCCAACTAAAAAGCTTTTATTCATGAGCAAAATCCTCATGGAAGGAACAAGCGCACATTGAAATGGAAAATTGTTATATTTTAAGTTGCTGATTTGTTGAGAAGTGGCGCCCAAACCGAGACCAACTGGCAAAATGGTTTAATTGTGGACTCTGCAAATGAAGTTCAGTACAGTTCACTACCATGATAAACCACTACAGAGACCTCTTAGGTTCTAATTTGATCAAACCCAGAGCCTCTTTTGGAAGTGTTAATATTTCAGCATAATATCATACTCTAAACAAATAAAATGACCAAAGAGGGGGCAACTATTTAAATATATTTTCTGGGAATTTGCAGTCAGTCATCAAAATCACAAAACATGCAAAAGGGGAATCTTATAGTTCAACAAAATGCACAGATTTTCCACATATATTTAAGTGTGTAATCTGTGGCATGTTAACAGTTCAGCTCTGAGGGGTTGAAGACTTTACAATGGCTCCCAAAGGAATAAAGTCTCTGGAAACCCATTTTTGTTGTCTCAGGAGACATAACGCTTTCTCAAAAAGTGTTAATGAAGGATAGTTGATTGTGTAATTATTTCTCCTTCATTCCCCTTAGCATTTATTTGTAAAATATTTTGAAAGCAAAATATACAAGTAATGTTTGACCTTCTACTTTGATAGACTGCTATATTATTTTTGGAGATTTAGAGGAGATACATAAAATATAAACAGACACCGTCTTATGTAAGCTTCATTGAGCCAAGCGTTTTGAATTAATGAATATATAAATAAATACAAATAAAAACAATAAAAAAAAAATAAATAAATAAAAAAAAAGTTTTCTTCCTCTGGAGCAGATTTTCAGACACTAGAGAAATCTCTGTCTGATTAGAATCCTCCTATCTCCTGGGTTAAAACTGAATAGAAATCTCACGTTAATATGTAACAACACAATGTCATAATTGTGTCTTGATATCAAAATGTAACCAGTACAGCAGTGATCTAGATGCTGGTTGGTTCCGATGTCACTGAAGTTCCTCTAACATATCGTCTCTGAACGTTTCTTTTAGTGTAAGCAGTTCACACACAGCGAAATGCAGGAATCACACTGAACTGAAAAGCTGTGCAAGATAAAAGAGTAAGGGAGATCCTTTGATGCAGGCCTGCGCACATCTCATTGTAAAAAAAAAAAATTGTAAGCATTCTCAATGACCAACTCGCATTCATTCATACAGCCACTCGCAGAGCAAGCAGCAGGGCTAATCCACTGCCAGAGACGAGACATCACAGCATGGTCCCACAATAAATGCACGTCACCACAAACGCACAATTTATTATCACGGGTTCAAGTGGACAACATGAACATTGTGGGAGATTTACATCAGGCGGAGGGGCTGCACCCTCTCCATGCTGTCAATCAAATGGACGATCACCATGGTAACAGCTTACGGCAACCAGGGATACTCTTATCGGGCTCCTGCTTTGATTCAACATCTCATTCAATCGCTATATTTGCAACAAAATTAATCAACATCGTTATCTGCTGTGAGAACATAAGTTTTGAGTAACATCTTGGACAGGTTACTGAGAACAATTTCAATTTTCAAGAATCTGATGAACAGATGCAGGATAATTATGCCTACATCCTACATTTTCTATTTCCCCTTTGGGATAATTTATGCCAGGGTTAAGGTTTTATTGTGTTTCATTCAAAAAGCAGGCCCCCTATAATACAGGGTATGAATGGGAGGGACTACATTTTCATAGGCTAAACACTGAGATTTATGTAAATACTCGGGTTTTGTAAGATTACAAAAACACCAATTGACTGCAGAATGCTTTACATATGAGAACTGTGGTGAGGTAATGGTACAGTTTGAAACATTTTAATATTTACACCATTATTGTTCCTGGGCGACTGATATATGCAAATGGATGTAAATTGACAAATGGATGTAGAATAAAAAAATCGTGTTTAAAAAGACAGTACACACTGAATCACAACTTATAACTTCGGGGCGAACAGGAGGCGCTAAAATGCTACATTGTGCACGCTTCAGTTGTCAAATGTACATGTCAATCTCTACAACTGTTAATTAACTGGCAGATTAGTTTCCATGTGTTGACGGAACGGACTTTGTGCTGTCATTTGGGAAAACAAAAAACATTAACACGATCTTCAAGCCACATCTGTTTTAATGTTAGGGCGTTTTAATGCAACTTACGCTCGAAGTCTGAGTCGTCATCTTCGTCGTCGTCTTCTCCGTTAGACTCCGTTTGCATTGGCTCACCATCAAACATCACACCTTTCCCTCCGGCTTTGGCGGTGGCCCCTGCCCCGTCTTGACTCCTCGTGTCCCTTAGGCGCGTGAAATACTGCACCGCGAACTCCACCAAGTCAGGGGGTCTCTGGCGGAGGACTTCCACGGTGTAGCCTTGGAGCAGCTCGGTCAAACCAACCGGGATCTCAATACTCATGGCTGTGCGGTGGTAATCTCCTGATACCTAACTATGTGTGTATATAGATATTAGTTTCTGGACTCGTACAAAAATATAAATACTTCGTGTCAGTCCATGTAGTGGACGGGTTGCAGTAAACGCTTGCTCTCAGCGGAGCCACCACTGAACAGTACTGTACTCTACTGTACACAGGGGCTGCAATTAATTAGGTGGCAATCTCCCTAACACCTGCTGGAAAGGCTGAAAGCATACGTCTCAATCTCCAGGGAGGAATTAGCAGGAGTGCCAAGAAGTACAAAAAGCACTTTCAACAAATCCAAGGAGTATCCCTACTAGACTAGTTAACTTCTGTGCCTATATCACTGATACGTCCAAGTTTTATAACGTTAGTCTGAGCAAAAAATGTGATTAGACAATGCCAATCGTGTAAACTTTCAAATAAAGCAAATGTGATATATATATATATATATATATATGTGTATATATATCGATATATTATACGACAGTACGGTGCTTTAGCCTTGAATAAGTGTGGATTAGCTATACAGCTAAAGAGGTTAGCTTTTATAAGGCCAGTGGATTATTACCAAGCTGTACCTGGCCAACAAATAACGTTTCCTTATCAAGTACCCAAGACAATACAGCGACAGGAGTACACAGCCTGCCGCCCCTGGGGTCTAATCCCTTTTTCAGGCACCCTTAACAAGCTCTACAGACTCGTTTCTGTGATATGAAGAGAACAAGCAGAAGACGGTTAGCTAGCTAACGTTAACTACAGGCGCCTGGGACTTTCTCTCAGTTTCTGCAGATCCCCTAGCTCTTGTTTTTCGCTCTTTACTTCCCGTCCTTTGCCTCTTTGACACTTGTTCACCTTTCCAGCGTGTTTTCGGCTGAAGGAAGGCTGTCCTCTCTCCTGAAGACGGTGGCGGTATCTGAGCGTTTGGTATGTGGACGAGGGGAAAGTTCAGAGACACTGGCTCAGCAGAGGTAGCTGTGGTTGTGAGTCTGCCTCGTAAGATTAGCCTATGCTAGCTACCCGGCTAAGTGCTGCAGCTAGCTGCTGTTAGCCAGATAGATAGATAGTGTGAGTGAGAGAGAGAGAGAGAGATAAGTGCGAGGGGTGGGGATAGAGCAGAAGATTAAGCTCTCGCTTGTCCTAAGATGCAGGCCAGTTTCATTCCTCCCAGCACAGCCCAATAAAGCAATAAATACGGCATGAAAAAGCCCCATAAACGTCAGTTCAGCAAACGTTAACTAGCGCCACACAACAGGTCGGTTAGCCCCCGCCAGCCCCGCACCAATCGACCACCAACAGAACCGCGAACCGGCTAAATACCCAGAAGCAGAAAAAACTGTCAAAACACAACTTTCTCCTGCGTAACACAACTCCGCCACCTTCTGTCAGCGCTGCGCTCCGGACTGGAAGTGTCTGGCCGTGAAATAATCAAGTTCCCCCCAAATTATGTTTGTAAAAAAACGCTTTTCTCCGTCTTGCCTGTTTCTGCCTCCCGTCGAGGCGCGCGCTCTCCTCCTACTCTCCGCCACGAGCCGCGCGCTGGGGGCGTGGACACACTCTCACCAGAAGCGGGCATTTTCAGTGAGTCAGAGGAATTGACCCGGCTCATACAGAAGATTCGACTCTTTCGGCTTCAAAATGACTCTTCACTCAGTTGCTTCATCAAATTTGTCGTTCAGAAAATACTATGTATCCACAAAACATGTATTTTCTTCGTTTTCCTTGGAATACAGTTGGCTTTTAATCTACTTCATATTCATATTACTTTAACGACTTATTCAAAGGTCCGCCATAACATTAAAATTACATCACTCTTTTGTGGTTCTGCCAGTCCCTGGGGGTTGTTGGTTCAAACCCACTAGTGTTGTTGGGTGTGATCCCCCATCGGTGTGGGTTTCCCCCATTTTCCACAATCCAAAGCACATATTGGTAAGGCAATAGGCTGAGTGAAATTATTCATAGGTGTGGGTAACTGTGTGATGCCCTAAAATGGACTGGTAACCTGTCCAAGCTGTGCTCCTGCATTGTGCCCAATCAGACCCACTGCAACCCTGAAAAAGATGAAATAGTTACATAAACTTGTTATATAAACGTCTTACCTCAAAAAAAAAAAAAATAGAGATAATGATTTCATTGTTTTGGGAAATACAAGTAAAAAATAAGACACGAAAAATGTAAGTAATATCATAAACTAAAAACAGCAAGTAGCAGGATTGGGTATAAATATAATGTTCTAAATCGTCTTAAGATCTACCTACTTGTTTTGTCTTAATGCTACTACTTAATTTGTCAAAAGAATAATAAAAATAAAAATAAATAAATGAGTCGGCTCTTTAACTGAAAGGATTCGACTCATTTATGAAAGGTCACTACCTTCAACCGACGTAGGAGTCTTTGATTGACGTACACAATGGACCAATCAATGCAAAAATCAGCCGCTAAAAGGCGTGTCCTTGAGAATTGTGCAGTGACATGCAACCACGTGACCCTTCATCGTCATCATCTCAACGTCAGCGCTACATTCCTCCATCGGAGCAGAGTGTGGAAAACCACAACTAAATGTTAGTGCAGGTACTTTCAGCTGGTAAAAGCAAAAGAAGTTATTCTAATAAGTGTGTTCATGAACAGGCCATAACTTGCAAGAGAGCGAACGTGCTCATGCACACACACACACACACATTATATATATATATACACACACACAAATGTAGTGTCTATGGTCTACATTTCAGTTTGCAAAGGCTGTGCTTGTATATGAACCCTTTTAAAATAGGTTCGTTAACTGGCCTCTAAAGTGCAACAGAATTAATAGATTTTTGCATTTAAAAAAGTTTTTCCTGAAGCCTAAATAAACCGATAAATCAAAGTGTTGGGTCAGTTATTTATCTCAGTACTTTTAAAGGATGAATGAAACCAACATTCTGCTCTGTAGTGCACATACTTTCCTCTCTAGTGGATAAGGTGCTGTGCTAAAACATGTATGTGTATTACACTAAGAAGGCTTGTGACAACTCACAAAACTGAATAGCAATGACAATGTCTAAACATTCATCAGAAGAATTACAAAAAGAAAATTAAAGGGTGGAGCTAGTTTGATTAAATACAATAATAATAATAATAATAATAATAATAATAATAAAATAATAATCATACATTATTAAACATATTCCTTTTATATAATGAAGTGCACTACTGAATGCTGTAATACAGTGTACTCTAAGTTCAAACAAATATTCTGCCCAACTCTAAGATTTAAATCCTAGTGCATTTTGCTGGGCACGTACAAAGGCAGTCAGCTGAGACTGTCCACATAATGCTCTACGTAACTGAGTTTGGATTTCCCTGTTGCGTGTCATGGCTGGCGCAAATATAGAGCAGCCTTTCTAATCTCACGCCTGCTTACCTGGAAGGCACAGGTAAAGCCTTAGCTAGAGATAGGGCCTACTCACAAATCCCCCACCCCCACTGCGAAAGGTCCAGTTGCCACCTTGTGGGCAAAACAACTAACATAATACGCAATGTTGACACAAGTACATTAATTTGGGTAATTGCAGTACGCTAGACCTGAGGAAGGACAAATATAGACTGGACCTCCAAAAGCCCTGAGGGATCCAAACCACGTCAGAATTAGGGCAGGCCATCACTCAGAGAGAAACTGGAGCAGTCAGGTACCAAGGGAAGTTCACTAGATTATTACTAGAAATGTACCTCGAAGTAAAAAAGCTATAAAACTGAATGGACCCACGTTATGGAAGATTAAAAATAAAAATAAAATAATGGCTGCAAAATGATCTGTCGTCAATGCATATATTTTAATGTCACAAAAACTAACATTTTAATACTTAAGACTAAATAGAACAAAACTGAAAAAGCCTTTTGAAAGCTGAGAATTAAAACGATTTTTAACCTTGTTCATATGCCTGAGTAACTTTATTTATAAACTAAAACATAGGAGTGAAATTAGCTGTCATCAGTGTAGCTGAGCAGTTCTACTTTGAAACTGCAGTGTTTCAAAGAAAATCTCAAACAGGCAAATTTGGACAACCAAGGTTTCTTACATCATAAACCTAAAGAATCAATCAACTTGAGGTGTGGAGCTTTGAGCTGCTGGTGAGAATTGGATGGGTGGATATTATTTGTTAACAGCATATTCCTATGTGCAGGTACTGAATGAAGACCCCTGATATATCTCTGTAGGCCAGAGACCAGTAAGTAGGCAGACACCAGCAATTGGGAGGTTAGGGTCAGGGACAGAGTTAGGAATAGATTAGTGCTATGTTGTACCTCCGGCATGGTGCTGCCTCTGGCCTGTGTTCTGGAATTTTAGGCATTTGGAAAGACAAGTTTTAGGGGTTCATTCGATTCCTGGAGTGCTATGACATGTTGGAAGAATTTGTATAATTTTGTACAGAGGCGTGTAAAAAAGCGTACAAAGCGGTAAATCGTACAAACAGTTCCATGAGGTTCTTTAACGGGTGATTTGATGTATTATGTACATGAATCTATCCGCGTGTGTAAAAGCTACGACAGCCATTTGGATGATCGTGACACCTCAGCGAGGGGGCGACTCATTTTCATTTTTGCCCTTTTTGCCAAAGTGCGTGGGCGAGGACCACCCGGAACCACTCGGCAAAGGCAGAGAGCGCCATCTTGTGCTCATACTGTGAAGCTGCAAGTTACACCTCAATACCCAACCCAAAGAAATGATAAATTATTATATAAATTATAATTATTAAACAATATAATAGACGACTGAGGTCTGTAAAGGAGAATGAAGTAGGGAACAAAAACAATAAATCTGGAGGGAAAAAAATGCAGAGAGCTGATGTTGTGATGAAGGAGTATATGCATTACTTTTTCAACAGCATTTAAAAAATTAAATTGTCACTATGTATATATTCATTCAGAGAGGTTTGATTTTTCTTTACCAAAGAAAATGATTGATTTCGATATATTTGCAGTGGTTGTGATAGGAATACGGTTTACTTTTAACATAAACTTACACAGACCCTTTGATTTTGTTTTTAATCTAATGTTAATACTTGTTAACTCTGGTAAAGTCTTTGGGTACTCATCTGCAATACAAAGTGCCTGCGTGTGTCTCTGTGCATATTACCTTTGAAGTAAATCATGATTTATGCCAAAACTTTATCTCAAAACAATGTCTCTAATATAAAGAAAAATATTAATAACCAATTAATGTTTCACGCTACTTGTCTGGGTCATTTTGTAAAGACAATATACGCTCAGACATTTGGATCCTATCAATAATATTGTGTACAATTCTGACTCTCTAAGTTTCTGTATATTGGAGCATCATCAAAACTCCCAGAGTCACATTGTTTAAATCTGTTACATCATGACGCAGAATTGTTTTGATTTAATTGATCAACTTCTGTGGAGAATGAATTAATCAATTTCTATGTAGCTCTAGGAATGCATCACATTAAAGACGTCCAACACACTGTAATCTTGTAACAGTCTTCATTTATTGATCAACTGGCCATAGGAAGAAATAAACAGTTCAATCACAATATTGTTTTTTATTAATATATTACAGTATATTAGTAGGAATTTCTAAAAACTTTTTACATGCATATACAAACAGTAGTCCGTAAAACATTTCTGCATCTGGCCTCATAGACTCAAGCTTTTACATATGTTACGAAGTCCGGAGGAGTTCACATTGTGTTTTGCAGTAGAACCGCTTATTAAAGAAGACCTGTCTTGAGCTTTTGGCAGCTGCTTATTAGTGGAGGTTAGCTTTGCTGCCTTCAGATTTAGTGTTATGTAGTGATACCAGAACTTACAGAATTAATATTCCTTCTGATATACTGAAGCAGAATGCAGAAACCCACCCGCATCAGATGGCCAGTAAGCTAGTTGGCCTTCTGAGGATGAGAGTAGTCCACATTTAACATTAAACATGGTGTAAGATCTTAAAATGAATGAGAAGTGTGATGCTGTCACATGAGGAGTAATACAATATTACATACCAGTTTACAGTTAAACTGGAGTCAACCACTGACAGCGCAAGGTCATTCATTTCTTAGGACCACACTCTTAAAAATAAAGGTTCCTAAATGGTTAATTGTTCGGATGTACAGTTCCTTGGTAACAGTTTAATGTAGGTCAATATTTATAAGGCCCCATGACATTACATATGCCTCACAAATAACACAAACCTACACATAAACTTCTTCAAAGACTTATTCTAAAAACTGAAAGCTGTAACAGCACCATCTAGGGTGGAATTGATGGGAAATGTCACATTTTGGAATAACCCTTCATAAATTTTAATGCTGGTTTATGTCACTGTCATAAAATAATCATGTAGGCGTCATGTAGTCTGAAGACGTATGATTAAGGGACTAAATTGTTACCAGATCCTTTGGCTGCTATGGAAACATTTACATTCTGTGGAAGGTCCTCACACTTTAAACCAGTTCTTAACCCTCACGTCTCATTTTTCTTTTTCTTTTTACAGAACCTTCCACTGATAATACGTAATGAAACCCAAATTTGTCGCCTTAAAAGCCCCTATCTGGAACCTCTATTTTTAAGGGAATCTCTGGTGTTACGTTCTTAGATCATGTTTACGAAGCTTGTTGTGTGATTACAGAAACAGTCAAAAGTCAAAGAGGATCATCGCTTACAGTGTTTGCAACCATTCTGAATTTCTGCACAAAATGACATCGCCCTGACCTATATAAAAATGTTTTAAAGTAAAATATATCTGTTTATATTCCATTTTGTCTGAAATGGGATAGCCGCCAATGCTGAATATATTACTGCTTGTAACGGTTTAACAGGGTGGATTTATTTGCAGTTAAAGACTTGCTCCCTGAGACCAAATGAAGGTGCAAGTACAACCTGCACAAGGTGCAACACTGCACAGGGAAGAACGTTCAGTTAATGAGCACTAGGTTGTGGTGAAGTGCCCGATGTGGAGATTGACCAGATAGGTTCCTCCAAACAATCTGTATATTACATGGATATATGTACATGAGGTCAGCACCAGTGTCCGTTTAGTATTTATAATAAATAAGAACCAGCTGAACATGTTCCAGTAAAACAAGGTCCAACTGACCACAGCACAATGATCACGCCAAGATAGCTGTGCACTCTGTAACAGTGGTAATGATCTTACGGATAGATGTTACATTTGCTTTTTGATTCTAAAATTACTGTATCAAAACCTTAAGCAATACAGGGTACATCTGCTCATATGTATTGTATTTGCATTTAGATCCTGAACAGGATGAAGTGGTTACAGAAAATGAATGAATGAATATATTGACAATATACAGTACTGTGCAGAAGTCAGACACAGCAGATATAAGACAAGATAGTCCAATTGCAAAGGACAAATATCCAGGTCCTACTAAAAGTCACATGTTTCTCTACACCCTTCTTCTGGGAGACAACACTAAAGATCTTTTGGAGTAAAGGAAATGGATTATAAAAAAACAACACCACCCCCCACCCCCCAAAGCAGCTGCTGATGACTTTTGCACAGTACTGAATTGCTAATGTATTTCTTGTGGTTGTCTCCTTTGTCAGTGGAAATGAGACAAGCAGTTATTTATAGCATTAAAACTATCAGCGTATCCTGATCAGATATAACCGTATGATGCAAAATGCCAACAGCTAATTTCTCATTTCTTATGACAGAGAAGACAGCATTTCTGCACCGTTCTGCAAAAATACAGTTGAAAGTTAAAAGCTGAAAATCAGTTGCATTACTCTTTAATGCTACAACGTGTTTTGGAAACCAGGCCCAAATCATTTAAAACAATATTCGTGCATGATTTTGACAATATCTTTAGAACATTTTTGATTTTACTAAAAAGTTTACTCCTGAACAAAGACTGGCTATAATCTCAACGGATTCGTTTTCTGAAAATAGTAACATTCTGTTCTTATTTTAAATAGTCTACAATTGTATTTACATTCTTGTGCAAATAGTTTAAAAAAAATTTTAATGTGACATATTTGATGTGCCATATCTCAGAAAACAGTTGATAAAACTGTTTACAGAAATAATAAGTAATTATTAAAATCTATTTAAAAGATTTAGCTGTAAAAATATCCCTCATTTCACCAATAAAAGGCCTCTAAGAGGATCAGAAGCAAACCTCTTTAACACAAATGCTTTTTGTCTATGTGAGTACAATTGTGTAAGCTATTGAGTTTGACTGGCCCTATAGAAGTACATTTTCTCAGCCTACAAACGCTATTAACCTCAACTAGTCTGCCATCTGACCCTTAGGCTAACACAGAGGTCAAGAACTACTGCAATGATGTTCTCATCATTGAAGTAACACAACGCTATGTTCAAAGTTACACACCAAGGGATGTAATCTCCAGACTTTACAGAAAGGAGCTTACTGCTAATAGATTCTTTCATATGCAGAATTCTGACACAATGCTCTAGAACAGTCTTGGACACCTCAAACCCAAAATACTAGAACTGAACAGTCTGAAGTCTTTAAAACAGTCATGAGTCAAGAACAACTACAGGAGCCAACTGAAGCCTCAGCAAGTCATTGTAATAGAATGGGCAGTTTTACGACAAATATTCTTGTGCTCACAGTGATGATTTGCATGTGTTGCATTTTATATATATTTTTACACATATTAAGGATGCATCATTTATGAATTTCTAGGGCCAGCTGTAATTTTTTCCAGACAAATAACCAATTACTTTGTATTATTTAATTATAATATTAATAATAACATTTATAAGAATACTGAAGTATTCTTATACTGACCATTGAGGTCTACAAGTCTTGTACATTTGTGCTATAACACTTTGGTATATATGGAGCAGCAGCCATCAAACACAGTGTGAATGCATATACTGCCTCATAATTTATGTTTTAAATTGCAAAACAGATCTGCTAAAATGAAAATAATTAAATTGAAATTGTTGTTTTAAGCCCTTTAAATATTACAGATACTTTTTCCTTCTTTAATGGTAACTGAGATGGACGCAGTCTTAGATATAATTCTTGATTTGGTGCATCCCTAGTATATGACAAAAGAGTGTGTGTGTGTGTGTGTGTGTGTGTACTAAATCTCTGTGAGTCCAGCCCACAGGGTGTTCCCCTGGAGCCATATGAACAAGTGTGAATATATGTGTGTGGGTTAAATCTCTGTGAAAAATGACGGCTTGAGGGTGTTCCCCCATGGCCATGCTTCCCAAGCTGGTCTCTCTGTACTTCATTCATCTTTCTGAAAGCCCAGTTAAAATCACTCTGCAGCCATTCTCCTCTCTATTCCCTGTCCTCTCCCACTCTGTTACCATGACACCGTCTTTTATAATTCATTCTTTTTTTTTCTGCCAAAAGCCCAGTTATTTCACAGTGTTGCCTTGGTAACTGTACTGAGCAGAGCCTGCAGTTCCCACCCTTGTGCAGAAGGGGCAGCAGAGTGCAACACAGCAGCTATCACTAAGGGGAACGCAACATCAAAGAAAAGAACACAGAGTACAAAGGGCAGCTGTGTTCCGTTACCGCAGCAACACACAAAGGACAGCCTGGTGCCGGGGGCAGCCATGCTCATTATGTTCTTCTGGCGATTGCCACAGTAACGTGAGTCGCACCCCATGGTGCTGGAAGTGTGATCGTAAGCCTGACACATTAGCCCCTAACAATCCTCTAACCTAAAAACATCAAAGCCCTGACCCCGGAGCCAAGGGTCAGACAGCACTGACTCCTGACCTCTCTTAGATTGAAAATAATAAGCATAATGTATTTTAGTTCAAAGTCAGCTGGAAGAGCTGATAAAAATAGATGAGAGAAGTAGATATTGTCAGAAGGGTGGGGCCTGGTTAAGTGGGAAGATTGACAACTAAGGCCCAGAGGGGGCAGGAAGACGCTCCAGGATCCAAGTGTTCACTTCTTGTATGGCAGACTCTGCTGTCTCAGGCAAATCATGGTGCACGGCGTGGAAGGCTCCATCATACACCTGATACGTGTACACAAACACACACAAATATGGGTAATCGTGCATCTTCAGGGATAAACAAAAACACACACCCAATTGGGCTTCGATCAGAGTTGGAATGCTTTGGCTGTTGGGTAATCACCTGGAAAATGTTAAACTCTGACATGTTACAAATCAGATTTGCAGCCTGGGTGAGTGTAAAAATGCATGCAACCAGATGCAGATTACATCCATGTGTGCCAAGGCATGTTTAGAATCTGTTCCAAAGAGGAGAATATGCATGTCGGGATGTGGTTTCATTAGTAAACATTTATGAATATTTATTTTAACATTACATTTTTGAAATATGGACCAATCACAAGACTGGCGATTACTCCTTTGAGACTATATACAGTGAACTGTAAATATATTTTGGTTCAGTTTTGGGCAATTATTCCTATCTTGCGAATGTCAAACATTTTTGTGGAAAGTAAGTGTGCCACTGCTACAACATCAAAATTCTCCATAAATTTTCAATGTGCTTCAAGACAGGAGATCCCCGAGGAGGTATTCCTGTTTCATTTTTAGCAGCAGAGTTTTATGAGGAGTACTTATTGTTCTCTGTGTAGCATTCGGTACTTCCTGTGCCTCTTTTCAACTGACTGTTGCAGTCTGTCATGTATTCTTTATCATTAGTTTGAGAAATCTTGCATTGTTTTAATGCCAAGCACAAATAATTGTGATTTTTTTTATATTTCTATTTAACATACAGGTTTTACTGTCTTTGTTATGGCTCTGTAGCATTTTCCATTTGAGCATTGTTTCATCATGCTGAGAAATTAGGATCCTAAAGATTTTACTTTCAAATATGAGGTATATTCAGCATGCAACATTTCAAGTGGATTTATCCACATTTGTGCATACAGTAAAGGCCCCTTGTGTATACACAGTGACCCATCTCTTGCCTAATAACCCCAGGCCTTTTTTTTGATGTACTGTACCCCTGTGATTGGCGAAAAATGCTCCCCAACCCCCTCTCTCTATGTTAGACTGTGTCTATATTACTATATGACTGTTTTCTTATAGATTTGCCATTTTTACATGTACCCACCACTGTCTTTATACAACACAAATATAATAATATAAAATCCATGATATTTTCTATGATATTCACTATGTAAATGTGTAACATCAGACCCACCTTTAGTTTTTTGTCAGTGCTCTTAGCTTGATTAATCATGAGGTGGGATCCTGCAATGTCACAGAGCTTGTCATCGCCACCATGGATAATGTAAAAAGGCCAGGTGATGTTGGGAAGTTCACTCCCGATGCGTGTTGCAGCAGACATCAGCTGCATTGCAAAGGAAACACGCATCCCTCTGTGATAAATCAGCTCATCATTTTCATATGCGTCCACCTGCAGCAAAGAAAAGGGAACTACATCAACATCTAACCTAGTCAATGCCATCAATATGGTCTTAATTGATAAGTATTTATAGTACGAGATTCAGCATGGAGTCATCAAATCTATACATGCTTTTAAATATTCTACATTTTGTATTGTGCCAGATTTAAAATCCCTTCTGGCCTGAAACCTAAAAGGTTAAGCCCTGCAACAATGGAGCTAATGGGTGCTGCTAAACTACTGTAGCTTGAATAGGCAAATATATACAAAGATATATTTTTCATTACATCATAAATTTCATAAAAACAAAAGTCTTCTCCTGAAATGCTTTTTAGTGTTTACATACCACATTAAAAAAATGACATAGAAAGTGCAGGAATGAATTTTTTATTACATGACTCCTAAGACTAGATTCACACATATTTTACTAGTTTAAGATTTCACACAGGCTTCCACACTATTAAGGTAATTTATGTTATGATTCCTTATGGAATGTGTATGTGTGGTCTTTTCATTTTTCGTTACTTGGGAAAACCACATTCAAATGATCTGAAAGTGTATCACCCAAATCTATAACTTCTGAGTGTATTCCATAGAAAACGCTTGTGTTGTGAAGCTCTGTGACTAATTTAGAAAAATCTAAATCATTTTAGAAATGTAAATGCCCTACAACAGCTTTGGTAAATATGCAAAACCACTGACTAGAAAGACTCTCTAGCTGTTGTTCAGCTGTACAAACAGACTGTAAAATTTCCATAGAAATGCATTGCCAGCTGAAGGCCTGCAGCACTGGACTGTGTTCTCTGCAGGGATGGAACTCAAAATCTTTGTAGTGAGCTGGGTAGGAATTTCTGAGCATCAGTTCTTGTTCTCACTAAGGCAATTGAATGCAACTAAATCCTCAACACAATGTTCCCACATGTACTGCAAAACATTCCCAAATGAAATAGAGGCTGTTGCTGATATAAAGCTTAATAAACCCCTTATTAGTATTGATTTCAAAAGAAATAATAAATGCCTGCAAATTTGGCCATGTATTAAATACAAAGTGCATTGTATCAAGACAAGTGACAAAGCTAGTGCTTATGAGCATATTGTGTTCCACTAATGTTAGTCAAAGAAAGACGTTCTGCTGTCATTGTTTGACGTCTTTGTGACCTTTCATTTCCTTTGTGTGTTAAAAGGATGAAAGAGAATAGAGCAGAAGGCTATTGTTGTAAATGCTTCCCTAAAGTTCAAGCCAGATGATTTGCTTCTCACAGTCGCTTCGGACAACAGGTGCTCTTTTATTAAACAGCTTGTTTAATATATTACCACAGCTAAACCAGTAATTTCCCTTTCAAATTACATAAGCAATGATTTCCTACACTGCCAGATCTCAACAGGCTTTATGGTGTGCTATGATGTCCTTAAGTTCATTTAAGCCCTTTCAAAATTAACTTTTACTGGGCTTTGTGTCATCTACTTATGTAACTGTATAATTGTGCAATCATTTACATAAAATCATGTAATTCAATGTATACAGGAAGGTTCTTAATATCTGAATCATACACAAAAATTTACTGAACCACTTTTTCTTTCAAAATCTGAGAACTCACCTCATACAAATATTTGTCTTTGCTGATAATCTAGATTTTTTTTATTTCCTCTCTAGAATATCTATAAAATACACTTTAATGAAGATTCAAATTGTGAATCGACTAAAAAACCTTCATTCATTCATTATCTGTAACCACTTATCCAATTCAGGGTCGTGGTGGGTCCAGAGCCTACCTGGAATCATTGGGCGCAAGGCGAGAATACACCCTGGAGGGGGTGCCAGTCCTTCACAGGGCAACACAGACACACACACATTCACTCACACCTACAGACACTTTGAGTCGCCAATCCACCTACTAACGTGTGTTTTTGGACTGTGGGAGGAAACCGGAGCACCCGGTGGAAACCCACGCGGACACGGGGAGAACACACCAACTCCTCACAGACTGTCACCCGGAGCGGGAATCGAACCCACAACCTCCAGGTCCCTGAAGCTGTGTGACTGCGACACTACCTGCTGCGCCACCGTGTCGCCGACTAACAAACTTAATTAATACAGTTAATTTTCACAGTTCCTTTAGATGCCTG
>NC_089813.1:33763857-33788857 GCF_029633855.1 Hoplias malabaricus | reverse complement strand
ATCTTATTTATAATCATCATAATAAAACTAACAAAAGCATGTAATTTTACACGAACTGTACATCACTCTAATCTCTTTGAAAGAAGCAGATACAAAGCAGGAGGTGCTACACATTCCAGCCATGTCAACTTTTTGTTTTTGTCAGTATGTGATTGCAACAGTTGAAATATTAAATAGAATGAAATGAATGACAAAGTAAGGGTATATATATCGAGATATGTAATGTTCACATCACATACTAAGAGACTGACCAAAACTAAACAGGCACACTGGAGGACTCTAATGTGGGTGATACATGTAACAAAATCTAAAATCCCAGGGCCTCAGAGCTGGTCCAGGTTTCTATCCCTCACTTGTGTAACTTAAGAAAAACAGAGCTGATTTCAACTGCTTTTCATGTGGTCAATGTATAATAAGCCTCCAAATGTAATGAGCCTGGAAATATGAGAGGTTTATTATCCCTTAAGGCAGAGGTGGAGGGGAAAACCTTAATGTGGAGTTATCTCACCATTGAGTGACCAAGGATGAAGATAGGCAGAGTGGGGTAGCGTCCTCGAATGAGGTCAACATGCTGCAGGACGTCTCTGATATAGGTCTGGAAGTTTTTAATGTTCATCCTCTCCCCTTCACTCTGCCCGTGGCCCACTGGGAGAGACAGCATTAGAGAGAGACAATTTTAATCTGATTTCATTAGGGGAACTGGAATTAAAAGCAATGAAAAGGCACAAATAAATCTATTGCCAAAACACACGTGCTCATACACACATTTGAACAACAATACGTACAAGTGGAAAAGAAATATGCTGGAATGAACAAAGACACAGAAGGAAAGAGAGGGAAAGAACAAGTGCGGGTGAAGTGAAAAAATCGAGAGGAAAATTGCCTGTCTAATGGAACCTCCTATGATTTTCAATAGACGTGATTACTCACAGTGAGAGACCAGACACAGTGTGTTCCAGTAATCACACACACACACACACACGCATGCAGACTTACACACCCCACTCTGTTGGAACAGGGAGCTGCTGTGTGAATCATTAGTTACCATGGCACTCTGACATCGAGTGACATTTTAAACATTCTGAACACGTGCACTTGATATTTTGCCTCAATATGCTCTTTCACCCCTATTTCTAATTCCCCTGTAACTCTTTTCTTTCTTCTTCCCCTTGCTCTTTCACCCTCTACACTGTCTTCTACTCCATCTCTATCACCCTCATCTTCATCTACTTCTTACGCTTTCATTCTTCATATATCTGGAAATTCTTGTGAGTCTGTGTGTGTGACAGCAGCAGCAGATATCTCCAAGTATTAGTCATGACAGCCACTTCAAGTTTAGAGCAGCATATAATCAGTCAAATACAGCTGTCTGATTGCTTTTCTTTCTTCTGCCTGCTCAAGACACTCAGGCTCATATAGACCCATTAAAGCCCTTTACCCTCTATAGACGCGGCTCCATTTTGAGGTTGCACTGCAGCACATTTAAAGGAATAGTTCAGTCGAAAATTCAAACGTCTTTCCAGATGTAGCCAATCAGCTCTGACATGTCTGCTGGTACTACAAAGTATTAATATAACCTATTAATATAATTTATATAATAACTGCAGCACAGTTAACTCTCCTCAAACAAATGAAGCAGGAACACACCAATCACAGGGCATCACTATGGGATTAGTTTTGTCCCAAATGTTTTATAAAAGTAATAAAATCTGCGAACAAAATATTAAGAATCATAAGGATTTTTCCAGGCTGTTATTGCACGGCTGTTGTTGTAAATAAGAACATGTTCATAATGAGGTGCCTGGTAAAATTAAAGGTTAAATAAAGAAATAAATATATATTTTTGTTTACGTTTGGTCCTACTTTGCTTTCATCTTTCTCTTTTTGTGGATTTTGCTGATTTTTTGTCAACTAAATTGTACGTCATGTGATTTTTCTTTTGCGTACTTCTCCCTTTTGATTCTTGGTTGCAGATTTTATTACGTAACCTCTGGCACAATTTTAACTCACATACTCACTCATTCACTCACACCTGTGGATACTTTTGCAGAGTCAGGTGTTTTCTATGTTTGTGTGATACATTTTTACTTTAGAGTGTGTTTCTCTGTTCCAGGACATTGGTGTTGAGTTTGTTACACTAATGTTAGGTTTGACACTCACCGTGGTCATGGGAGAACACAAACAGGGCATGTTGGTTGAGTTTTTGAGCGACATCAGCATACACTCCACAGTGCTCTCCAGCTCCATGTGCTATAAACACCAATGCCCTGGAATAGAGACACACACTACAGTTAGATACTGTCAATATAATAATGAACACATAGTCTCACCCATACCATCACCCACACATAACATACACCCATAAGGTCATATAAACTCCAGTGGCCTGAGCTGACACACATTCGGCAGCATGACATTAACACAGACATGGATCGGAGTGAAATATATTTACACATAAAACACAGACACTCAAGCAGGATGGGACAGGTTGATCATTTTGTTTTCATTCTTGGTGCCTAATGGCAGTCAGACAAGAATTTCTCTACCAAACATGGATGTTTGTCCAACCGTCTGTTCTGTACCAGATCCAGCACTCCCTCTCTCTCTCTTTGTCTTTCTTTCTCCTCTGTTCCCACTCTCTCCTGCCTCTTTCTTTCTGTACTATTCTCCTTTCCATTCTGCCTTGTTGTTGGCTAGCTTGGCCTGTCTACTTTTAGACATGTTTCAGGGCATTATCATTCATTTATGTTCATAAATACAGACACATGCAAACCTCCCCTTGGTCAAATAACAGTTCTTTGTTTTATAAACAGATAAAGACACATCCTCTACAGGGAACACACCTCATATCACACGGCCAGTGAATGTGTGCAATTATGTCCTGTTTCATACTAATCAGCAGCAAGAATAAAACCACTGACAGGTGAAATGGATAATACTTGTTATCTTGTTACATATTAGGCATAACGTGGACATTTAATACTTTAAATTGATGTGTTGAAAACATGAACAAAGTCTAAGGATCTAGAGTCTAAGGTTATACTGTTTTGTTCACAGCATCTCCATAATATCAGGTGTTAAGGGGTGTTCTTGGTATGCTGTGTTTATTAATCAACAAAAGTAGTCTATGGAAGGACTCCCAGTGAACAGGCGACAGGTTCAGTAGAAGGCTAGGCCATCTACTTCAATCCCATAGGACAGCGACTGCAGCAAAAATGTGTTAAAACGTTAATGATGGCTCTGATAGAATGTTGTTATATTACACAATGCACAGAAACTATGTGACTGCATGCTCAGGCTGACCCCTTCACTCCCTTGTGGTTTAATGAGACTTGGGGGCCCATCAACCCATTGCTGGTTCAACAGTTGTTCTTCCTTGAACAATGTTTGCCAGGTACTATACAAGTATTAATATATTAATAATACATTCATTTTAAATAATTATAAATTGTACTGTATTCAGAGTAAATGTTCATAAATTGTCAAGACATTTGGTCCTGAAGATGTATGAAAAACACACACACACACACACACACCACACACACACACACACACACACACACACACACACACACACAAACAGTGCTCCCTCTGTCTTTAAAGCCCTCTCTTTTTAATCTTCTCTTTCTCATGGTTTTGGCCCTTACATCAGGCCTTCTAATCGGATTCTGACCTACAAATCTCTCTTTCTCTCTCTCTCTCTCTCTCTCTCTCTCTCTCTCTCTCTCTCTCTTTCTCACACACAATTTAAATAACTTTTAAATAACAGTACGTTAACCGAACAAATTTAATCGTGGTACATTCTGCTAACACATTTAATTAGAAAATAATCAGGCAGCACAGGTGTTTATGATTTTCTGTTTAAATAAGAACCTTAACTGAGGTATGTACTGATATTAACATTGTAGCAAAGGTGTCGAAGAAGGGGAAAACAATGTCACAAATTTATTAGAGCCCCAGCCCAGTGGTTACAAAACCATAAAAATCAGGAGGGGTAACACAAAGGGGTAGAATGCACAAGAAGAATGGACACAGATAAAACACAAATTCCCACTGCCTTATGCACAAAACACCTCAATAAGCCATTAATTAAATAAACAACAAAACAATAAACTTCTGAATACTTTACTGAGCAGTTTACTGAGCTGCTTCTAAATCTTCCTGGCACTGGATATTTAAGCTGCCAGGCAGAATGCAAGTAAATTAATGGTTCTATCTGAACAGTTTGAAGATTAAAATGATTTACTCCACAAATGCTTACATTGCTGTATTAGCTATTAGCCTGATACAGCCAATTAGCCTCAGTACCAAACTTTAGCAAAAATAAATTGAAAATATTTCCACTTGCTCTGGCCACTGCTACTTATAATTGTGGATACCAGTGGGATTCCAAATTGAAAGGAGCTAAATACTAATTCCAGCTTCGCTTTTAATAAAAGCTTGAAAAGCACCTGCTGTTTTGGGGGGAGGGGCGGGTTGTTATTGTTGCTATGAGCATCATAATGAACATATTCATAGTTTTTAATATTTGCCCTTTTAAACACTGAACTTAGGTCTTGAACATATGCATGTCCTTGTGTGTGTGTATGTGTGTGTGTGTGCCAATGTATGTATGCATGTTTCAGACAAGGCAGTGGCCAAAGGGACATAAAGAATGTATTAAACTTTGCAGATGGGATCTTTGTCAAGCCCTGAGGGTGAAGTTGTACACACACACACACACACACACACACACACACACACACACACACACACAAACACACACACACACACACGAGACAGTCAGTAGAAGCTATTCACACTTCTATTAGTTTCACAAAGACTCTCTTCATTACAGCAAAGGATGGAGAAGAGCGACAGAAAAAGAAGTAGGCAGAGAGACAGAGCGAGGGAAACAGAAAGGAGAGTGTAAAGAAAGAAAAGAGAATGAGAGAAAGTAGGAAAGAGTTCAGAGCTAATGAAGCTCTCTCGCAGTCAAACACACAAACACATACACACTGCCCTCTTTTCCCTTTTCCAAGATAATTAAAGAGTGACTGAAGACTTGTCTGTTCCCAAACACCCCCACCATCAATCACACATCACTGTCGTCCTGTATTGAAAGATGCTTCTACCATGTTTGCTGTATTTAATTATAGATGCTTATGAATTATACAGGCAAGCATTCATCCCTTCATAGCCATAACCCTGCGATCCAAGGTTTAGTTGAGGGAGCAATGTTTATCATACATTATCATAAATTAAAGGAGAATTCCACCAGTTCCAAGAAATCTAAACAAAGTACAAAATCCCAAAGACACCAACCATTCCTTTATAATTGTGGTGATAGTGAAGTGGGTTGAGATGTTTAATAATTCTTTCATTCTCAGGAACTGCTTTATCCTGATAAGAATGATGGGTCCGGAACCTAGCCAGAATCAAAGGGCACAAGAAAAGCACACACCCTTGATAGGGTGATAGTCCTTCAAAGGGGTTCTTGGGTCTACAGTGCGTTATACATTTAATTTGCTATCTAAAATAACCCAGGGAGGTTTTATTTGTCATGCTGAACGTTTATATTGGTACTCTTTTCCCATTCATTTCCCATAATCCAGCCATGAATGAATTATGACGTATGTTTAAGACAAAAATAATGAACACATCTGCTTCTTATCCCCAAAATATATTTATATTACATCAATGCTTTGCGGCATAAAATTACAAAGCAAATTTTCCCAGAGTGTTTGTGTGCATCTGTGTGTGTGTGTGTGTTTTGGGGTTATCAGGTTTTCTGTTAGGTTTTCTATTGAACAATTCATCAATCATTACAGTTGTACTGTCATTTTTGTCACTGTTAAACTTTTACCCACTTCCTCCCTGACTGGCCTCATGTGACATCATCTTCTGGACATTAAACCTTTTTACACTCAGTTTTATAACTGAGTTAGAAATCAATGAGGAAAACAAAAAAGGGCAACAGGAAACAAACTTCTTTTCCAGTGACTTAATTTAATATTCTCCTAGTGTTAAAATGGAATTTGTTAATGAAATATGATAAAATATGTAATATGTGTGTATGTGTGTGTGCTTGTAGTCCACCCCCCCCACCCCCCCACCCTTTTTTTTAGACAAGCTAAATATTATTAACTGTGTTATGTTTCACTGGCACAAATAAGTTGTTTATTATATCTGTGGCTGTTTATTATATCACATCTAATTTTAAAAACATTTTAAATATAAATATTCCTACGTTGTTCTTAGACTGAACATATAGTTATTGGGCAAAAATGAATCAGCTGAACAGGTGAAGAAGAAAGCTTTATCTTACAGCTGCAGGGACTTTTTGGACTATATTCCTAAGTAGTTAACATTAACATTTCTATTGAAAGTGGTCTCTGAATGTGGCGTTCAGGGTGTGTTTACACCTGATGAGATAAAACAATGAATAAATAACTAAAAGATGCATGTTAATGTAAGGTACATACAGTCTAAATGTAGGGAGGACTTTTTAATCTTTAAAATTCAGTTTTTTACTTGGGCATCATATACATTTTTAAAGAATTCTCCATTGAAAAGTTCTTTTCTAGCACTTTGATTCTGAGAGTGTATGGCACTCACTCAAAATGTAAAATTTTAAACATGAAGTCTGAAAGGAAGGCAGTTACACAAGGTTGAAAATATGATCAAAGACCTAAGGTACTACAATCTTCAAAGCTTTCATTTTATTCATGCATGTAGATGTGAGTGCGCATGTGGCACGTGTGTGTGTGTGTGTATGTGTGTGTGTATAATGCTAAACAACCTGCAAAATACTGCTGAAGTTCAGTCATCAAATGCTTAGCGTGTTTTACAGTACGTTTTAATGGCCTGTGAAATACATGCCCACAAGTTGTGATTTGGCATCAAACCAAAATAATGGTTTGACCCCCCGAGACACTTGCCAAGTACAGTAATGGCAGCTAGCATGAAGGACTCAACACACAAGCTGTTCTGCCCTTGAGAAGGTCATTTAACCTTCCTAACGTCTAAGAGCACTGACCATTTGTTCAAGCCCCAGGCTCTGCTGGAATGTGGAGATGACTGGTTTTAGTTGTGATCTACAGTACATCATGCAGTCCAATGTCGCCATAAAATGTGTAGCCATTTTTGAGGACCATTTAAATGTATAAAGCCCCTTGTCCTTCCAAAAGCTCAGCACATACTTCAAACAAGGGCGTAGTCTAATTCTAATGACAAAATGCTGAATTATATTCATAGCTCTCTGTGAGAGAATGTGCATTGTACATTTTTCTTGCTGAGTGTATTTGAAGTAAAGAGAGATAAGATCTGTTGACTGTAGGTATGAATGAGCCTCAGCTGTGTGCATATGTGCATGTACACGTATGTATGTAGAAGGTCATTGTTCTTCCTAGACTCTTCCATCCTTTGCTGAACTTATATGAAGAAAGCAGATGTGGATATATATAAAGATACTTTATTGTTAACAACACACACTGTAAACAATATGCTTTTCTATTTACTGCGGATAGTCTCTGTACATAACACTGAGCATATTTCACTACAAAAGCCTGAGTATCTGGATTTATTGTAGCAAATTATATGGAATATTGCACATAGAATATATTTTTTAAAGTACCGTCTCTGGAAATGTCATTTCAGGGAAGAAAGCAGTTCCTCTGATGCATCCCAAAAGGGATCATTTTCTGTAAAATTATAGGTTTAAGGTGTAATTTTAAGTAAAAACAATAATTTTAAGACAATTTTTTCATAGAGAGGTTATATTCACAATGCTCATGGCCATAAACCATTTTTTGTTTTTCAATATAGCGAGTGATACAGTGAGTTTTATCTTTGCTGTAGTCTGGTTTTTCTACTTCTGAACTGAAGCATGTGGTCAAAACAACCCTTAAATGGACTTCTGTTTTGCCAACTTGCATACGTGCACGCAAACACCCAGACCCACACACGCACACAAAGACAAATATGCAGGCTGGATGCAGCCTGAGGGTGAAAGGTTGACACTGACCTGTGCCTATGCATAAGTCATTAAATTAGCCTGACACTCAGGAGGTGAGGCGGTTGCCATGGTAACGGCTTGTCTCCTGGGACCATGCCACTGTGGCAAGAAGCTGAATAGTTGCTGCGGAAACAGCAGTAAATGGTTACTGCAAGCACAGCCCCCAAACACAAACAAACAAGCTAATACTTTAAAATATAGGTTGTAGTAACCCGTTTATTACACAAACGAAGTTTGTTGTTACCTATGCACCAAATTCCCCAACACAAACACATCTACCTCCTAAACTGGACTCAGGGATGTATGATGTTGTGGCAAATGACCGTTTACAGAATGTAGTGAGAATGGCAGTAGCAGCAAATGAACCTGAACTACTGTGATAATAAAGGGCTGAAAGGTGTTGCTGAGAAACACAGAATGACTGTCCTCTTCAAGTGGAGGATGATGTTTTATATTAATTTATGAAATTCAGCAGAGTTTAAATTAAATTATGGGGAAAAACACACTCACAACCCTGATACAACAATAACATCTTTATCCGGGTAACTGGTTTTGCAAAATCATTTTAATTTGATGTAATTATAAATAACACTTCAAAAATGATTAATGCCGTTAGATAACTAGTTACAGTTCCTTACTACGCTGCTGATAACAAACTCAACCAGCTTTAAGAGATCTGTACAAGAGGAACCTATACCAACTGAATTCTATACCAACTGTTAACTGCAAGGGAAAAACCTCTTAGAATGTGTGTGTGTGTGTGTTTGTACGTGTGTGTGCTTGTGTGTGTGTTTGTGTGTGTGTGTGTGTGTGTGTATGTGTGATGTAAGCATGTGAAAAACACAAGATCCCTAAAGAGGAACTAAAACAACAGTTTGCAAACATAAACTGTTGCAGTACATCTGAACCTAGACACACACTCACATCCACTCACAGACCTATATACTGCTGTGGGTTAATCCTAATCCTTTACACTCTCCTTATCTCTATCTCATACACACCACGCACAGAGAGCACACACACAAAGGCAAGCACAGTACAACAGTGAGCAGCTCCAAACTTATAATGTGTTTAAGTATTCTCCTGTCAGTACTGACACATTCTGAATTTATAAATGTGTAAGAAAGAGAGAGAAAGAGAGAGAGTGAGAGAGAGAGAGAGAGAGAGAGAGAGAGAGAGAGAGAGAGAGAGAGAGAGAGAGTGAGAGAGAGAGAGAATGTGAGAGTGTGTATATAGACTGATGTAGCTCATGGTTTGTGGTTTAACACTATGTGCATCACTCTAAACAACCTCCTCCCAGACTCACCTCTGCTTTGGCCTGTCACACTGCTATTTTCACTCTGTATCTCCAAAGGTTTTTATAGACAGCTGATCATTCATGGCATTCATACGATGTCCAAACCCCAACAGCCTCTACTGAGAAGACTTTACATTAAATACCAGAGCACCGCTGCCAAGATTTGACAGGATTCAACCACAAGAATTTTAGTGAGGTCAGGAACTGGGGTTGGATGCTAATTTATACACACTACTTCAAACCATCCCAAAGGTATTTGATCGTGCTCCATTATTCAAGCCAAGTGCTGGAGTGCATTAAACATTATAACTGATGTTTGGCTTACAGCCATTTATCAAACCTCTAAAATCTCACCCCTGTTCATAAAAGAATTATTTCCAATAATAAAACCCCTTAATTCTTCAGACGTGATGTAGCTGTAATTCCACACCTTCATTCATTACATGAGGGCCTATAAATGATGTCGCGGTTCATTTAAAAACATGTTTCTGTCAATTCTTGGTTTACTACATTGTTTGAACAGCAGTCCTTCACGTCTTGTGAAAATTGTATGATGAATGAACCTTTTTACATTCACTTCCATTCAAAGTTAAGAAGGTTTTTTCCTTCTCCTGTAAGGTTATTGTTTTGGGAGATACATAGTCCCCACATCCACCTCCACACACCTGCACCAAGCCTGAAGCTTGAAAGCCCCATCACACAAGTTAACAGGATAGGATGCTTAGGTTTATGATGTAAGAAACCCTGTCTGTCTGAACTGGCTTGTTTAGGAGCACTGTGGTTTTACAGCAGTTGCTTGGCCATGGCAGTGACTGCTTATTTCGCTCATGATATGTTTTCTATTGTATAAACACCAACACAGACGTTTTAACAAGTCAACACTTGACTTGCGCCTTATGTTTAAGGCCTGAAGTATGAAGGTACTTGTTTTACATGACTTTAATATTGACTTTAAATACTTTGTGCTAAGACAAGGCGGCTAATTAAGCCAGTGAGGCTAGAGGGTGTGACTATGGTAGCTAGTGAAGCAGAGAGGCAGGATGTAAACAAAGCGGATGTAGCCTGGTGACAGACACTGAACCGGGTCACCTTTCGTTCAGGAGCGAGGCTCAAGTCTCTTACTTGGGCGGAGTGTTGGGCTCCCAGTAGCGGCAGAATAGGTACAGTCCGTCGGCGTTGACGATGTGCGAAAGCTCTCCATAGGGGACGCCCTGTGGGCTCCTGTGGCTGTCCTCCGCTTCCTCCGGCATGCGGGCAGTGCGGGCGGCCAGCAGGCGGAGCGAAGACAGCGCCGTGCCGCTCAACCAGCACGAGACGGCGGCCACCAGCACACACGCCACTAACGCGTGCATGACAAGCAGGGGGAAAAGAGACAAATGTAAAGTTAGATTCTGTATAAAATAACAGACCACTGCACCGCTACATATTGCTCAAGAGTGTTTTCAGTTGCGCGCTGACGTCAGGGACGCTCAGAGAAACACGAGCGCGCGCACACACACACACACACACACACACACACACACACACACACACACACACATCGTATTATTATATTCGTGGGTTATTCCCATTCACCCGTGTTTCTAGATAAACACACCACATGCACAAAAAAACCCCCAGATACCACAAGCTCAGGCGCACACACATACACACACACACACACACACATCCTCGTATAGCTGTCTTTGTGGGGCATTTCCTCTGACTTTATTAATAAAGTGTAAGCACATGGCATTAATATAACATCAATTATCAGGCTCAGAAATCACATGCATGCGCATGCTCACACAACTTCGTATTGCTATCTTTGTGGGCCGTTTCCATTTTCCCCATAACCACAGGTAAGCACATGGCATAAAAACGCATGGCAATATAACACTAAGAAAACGTTTCTGCTCTTATATATATTTAAGAATAAATAACATTGCTATTCTGTATAAACGCACATTTTACCAGCCAAATGAATGTCCCCAAATATTCCTGCAGGTCCCCGCAAAGGTTTGAATACACACATAAGCTGGCACACCTTGGCTGTCTCGCAGAGTTTAATGTTTTGACCCGCAGTCGCTGCCAGCTTGGCACTGGCCAGTTAAAATCTCACAGAGCGATGTGAATGCACGGACTGCTGGACACACGGCACTGCAGTAAAAATAGAGCAATGAGGAAAGAGAGAGAGAGAGAGAGAGAGAGAGAGAGAGAGAGTGTGAGTGAGAGAGAGAGAGTGTGAGTGAGAGAGAGAGAGAGAGAGAGAGAGAGAGAGAGAGAAAGAGAGAGAAAGATGGGAGGGGGGCTGAACTGAATATGAGTGAGAGAGAAAACGAAAGAAGAGATAGAGAGATGTAAGAAAATAAAGAGGGAGAGATTGAAAGAGAGAGTGATTGTCAAAGAGAAGTCTGGAATAGAAGAAGAGAATAAAAGAAATAAAGAGAGAGGACTTTAAAAAAAGAGAACGAGAAGATGGAAAGACAGACATAAAAAGATAGACAGAGGGGAGAGAGAAAGAGAGACAGAGAGAGGGACAGAACAGTGGCTGTGTGTACAGCGTTGACACTTAACTTAATATTAGCTCAGAGTTAAAAGAGCTGAGGCTAAACCGCGCGACCATGTGAGTGACACAGTTAGCGGGTGTCATTCATCTCTCGCGAGAGAATCATACACTGGAGGATTTGAACGCAGCCGCGTGTTTACAGCAGTGAGCCGTGGTTAGTTAAGGTGTCCTTCAACAGAGCGATATGGAGCAGAAACGGAGAAACAGCCGTGAAGTTGACTCACCTCAGTGCGAGCGGTCAGGTCCCTCTTCAGCAGCGGCGCGTGGACAGATGCTGCCTGGCCGCTTGGAGGTGGAGAATGAAAAGAGGGTTACTGGAGGAAACAGATACAGCCCCTCCTCTCCCTCCCTGTCTATAGCTGCCTGCCTGCCTGCCTCTCTCTCTCTCTCTCTCTCTCTCTCTCTCTCTCTCTCTCTGAAACTCAAACATACACACACACACACACACACACCCCAGTAGCATATTCACTAGTCTGTGCAGAGGTCTGTGAATTATTTATTTTAATTTGGGTCTAAAGTATATTATTCTTGTGCAAATTATACACCAAATGAACATAGCTTTCTAGAACAGAACCTCACAGAACAATCAGCTGAGGCCAAAGAGTTCAGACAACATTGAATGTGACCAACTTCAGAGACTGACCTTTGGAGAGCTTGCAGATTTCTCTGAACAAATGAAAGCAATTTCTGAAAAAGAGCAAAGCTGGAAGAGGAATGGGCACATTTAATACAGACAAAGATAATGAGGTTTTCAGGATTTAATCCTGATAATGAAAATGAAAATAAATGTTAAGAAAAGAAATATAATAAATGATGTTCTCTGGCTTGCACTGCACTACACTATAATCCATGTCTCTCACACACAAACACACAGATACACACACACACACACACACAAAGATGTTTTCCCCTTGCTGTTAACAGTTGGTATAGAACTCACATAAACACACAAACAATTGTACAAACAATTTTACAAACAATTTTAAATAAAATGAAATATTTAATTCCAAAACTTGTACATTAATGTATATTTTCTTCTTAAAGTTGTAACTGAGGATTGTCCATACAAATTAAACTAACTAACCATGCCAATAATGTAACTTGAATTGAAATGAAGCTGAGAGTGAGAGCTGTTAAACCTGCACTACTGGATGTTTTTCATAGCTAAATGTAGCAAGTGGGTGGGACAGTGGCACAACAGGTAATGCCACTTTCATACAGCTCCAGGGTCCTGGGGTTGTGGGTTTGAGCCCCACACTGGGTAACCATGTGAAGTTTGGTGTGTTCTCCCCGTGTCCACGTGGGTTTCCTCCGGGTGCTCCGGTTTTTTTCCACTGTTCAAAAACACACTTTGGTAGGTGGATTGGTGACTCAAAAGTGTCCATAGGTGTGAGTGTCTGTTGCCCTGTGAAGGACTGGCGCCCCCTCCATAGTGTGTCTATCCCTTGCGGCCAGTGATTCCGGGTAGGCTCTGGATCCACTGTGTTTCTGATAAGGAACGAATGAAAGAAAAAAAGTAGCAACGTGGAAAAACTTTCCTCTCTGCAACATTCCTTCTGTTTTGTCAGACAGCACTTATACTTGACACTTACATTGCAAAACTAACCAAGCATGATTTTTGCAAGCAGTAGTTGCTTCAAAAATGGATACATTTCTGGGTGTAGCTTGAATAGTTCAGTGACTGTTTGAGGAATTTGAAAATCCAGCTAATGCAGTAATGAGCTCAAAGACAGGCATTTGTACTGTTTCTGTTTGTTTTAACATTGTGATCTGTGAAACATCAGTACTACTATAGTACTACTGTCATAAGCAAGTAAACAAAATATTTGAAATATTATATATTATAAAATGTTTGTAGTGGGTTAGGAAATTTTCATTTAAAAAGTAATGTTTTATCTGTGTTCTTTATATTCATTCATTGTCTGATACTGCTTATCCAGTTTAGGGTTGCAGTGGGTCCGGAGCCTACCCGGAATCACTGGGTGCCAGGCGGAAACACACCCTGGAGGGGGCGCCAGTCTCACACCTATGGCCAATCCACTTACCAACGTGTGTTTTTGGATCGTGAGAGGAAACCCACATGGACATGGGAGAACACACCAAACTCCTCACAGACAGTCACCCGGAGCTGGAATCGAATCCACAACCTCCAGGTCCTGCGACACTACCTGCTGCACCACCGTGCCGCCCGTGTTCTTTATATACATATAATAAATGAATGATGGTCTTTGACAAAGTATTTCACTTTAAACATTACATATTGTCACGCACTTGTCCTGTCATGCCTGTTTTCCCCGCCATGTGCTCTATCTGCACATGGCTCTGTCTGTTATTGTCCATGTCTCTGCCCTTGTCCCGCCTTCTGTTCCGCCTCCTTGTCCTTAAGCCTAGTTATCTGTTTCAGATGTGTCTCGTCTGTTCATATATTTAAGTTCCCTTGTGTCACTTCCTTGTTTTGGTCATTTGTTTCGTTTTGTTTCTTTCCCACTCCTAGTCAAGTCGTTTTGTTTCCTAGTCATGTCGTGTTGTTTCTTTCCTCTAGTCATGTTCCTCTTCCACTGTTGCCATGTCATGTTTCCCAGTCTGGTCTGTCTGTCTCAATCGTTTCCTGTGTCTTGTTAAGTAAGTCTGTCTGTTGTGTTTTTTCTAGCCCTCTGTGTTAAGTGTCATATTTAGCTCTGTGTTTAGGTTTAGCTTTAGCTCTCTGTGTTTACTTAGCGTTCTAGGTCTTTGTGAAGCATCCCTGTCTAGGTCTCTTGTTTAGTATCTCTGCCAAAGTCTGTCTGTCTTTCATGTTTGCTTTAGTTCTCCGTTTTAGGTTTAGTCTGTCTAGTTCTTTGTATTTAAGTTTAGTCTACTTACCTCCCTGTGTCTCTCTGTTAGCTCCCTGTGTGTTATCTTTCTGTTAAAGTTTCTTTGTTTTGTTAAAGTATCTGTGTTTTAGCAAGTGCGTCCGCCTCCGTCAGTCCGCCCTGTGAATCGTGACACATATAAACATTCACGTTACACACACTGAATCAGTTGCTTTTAACTGTTGCTGCTCACTTTAGATATTTATGAGGGTGGAGCATCTTCTGTCAGACATTCTTTCATTCATTATCTGTAACCCTTATCCAGTTCAGGGTCGCGGTGGGTCCAGAGCCTACCTGGAATCACTGGGCGCAAGGCAGGAATACACCCCGGAGGGGGCGGCAGTCCTTCACAGGGCAATACAGACACACACAAACACACACACATTCACACCTATGGACACTTTTGAGTTTCCAATCCACCTACCAACGTGTGTTTTTGGACTGTGGGAGGAAACCGGAGCACCCGGAGGAATCCCACGTGGACACAGGGAGAACACACCAGCTCCTCACAGACAGTCACCCGGAGCAGGACATGAACCCACAACCTCCAGGTCCCTGGAGCTGTGTGACTGCGACACTACCTGCTGCACCACCGTGCCACCCTTTTGTCAGACAACCTGCTTTAATTTTTCTCACCCATATCTAAATAAATGCACACACTAACATATCGTCACAATCCAATGAAAGATGTATCTCCATTTAAAAAATAAATAAATAAATAATTTAAAGTAATTTTGGAGCATTTCTAGTGTTTTTTTCTGCATTACATTTTTACAAAGGAGAGCTGCAGTGTTCAAATAATGTAGCAAACCAAAAAGTGACAGAAATGGAGATACATGTTTTTCATTGGACAGGCACGTTATACAAAACACTTGCACTGTGAGAAAAGCTATTGTAGGCTATGCATACATCAAACACTGTGGCCTTTTGTATCCTGTTTCTGTAACAATGTGTTTGTAAAAGCAGATAAAGAGAAAAAGAACAGAAAAAAGCAATTGGAGGCCATAGTGAAATATGTGTAAGAGCAGCAACACAGGAGCCAGGGTCAGTTGGACGAGGTTAGCCAGTGTTTTACTCCAAAGTTCAGCAACCTTGGTTAAACCATGACCCAGAACATACAGAATGAACAAAACCTTTTCTATAAGTTTATGGTGTGCTTTGTTTGAGGGTAGCTGAGCTGTGAGATTTTAATCTTAATCATAAACAAGCCATTAGGCCTATTAGCATTATTCCACACAAAAATTAAAAGTTATCACAAAAACATTTATTTCTGTAAAACTACTTGATTATAACAAGTAAATAAGGCATTGCAGCAGTTCTTCTGGTTGTTTTTTGGTGGTTTTATGTGGTTAACACAGTTGATGTTGTAAAGTGGTCTGTTGTAATGAATCACAAGTTGCTCCTTGGTTGTTATGGCTTCAAAAATTCAGTCATCTTTTACATTGGAAATGATCTGAGCGGTCAAATAAAGTGTTCTTTAGATGCAGCTATGCATGGAGTGAGGAGATTCTCCACAGAATTGCTCTGGTCCACTGATGTTTTCTTTTTTTACTAATGATTGACCTCACATGCCGTACAAATATCTATGCAAGATATTTACATAATGACAAAAGTTAAGTCTGGAACAAACAGTGAGGGCTTAGATTTCTTGTTTTGTAAGTTTTTATGTAAGTCAAGTATTGTGCTGACTTACAGTTCTGTTCAAAGGAGTCATTTTATTTTATAATCACATTATAAAGAGGACATATTATATAGAGGACATAATATTTATACAGTCATAAGTGTTAATCTGATTTAGTCGAATTCTTAAACTGAAATGATGTGGTCAGAGGGTTATTACAAATGTATCATCCGTGGGTGGAGTATGGATAGTTCAGTGACAGGTCGCATAGCTTGAAAATCTGGCTAATGCAGTAATGAGCTAAAAGACACCATTGGGACAACACTTTTATCTTTGTTTACTGAAACCTTTTGAAAACTGTTGAGGATTCATGGCGAATGAACCAATAAAAATGCCCCAAAAAGTGATTGAGATAAATGACTAATCAGTTTATGTCCACTAAAAAAGACAAAAACATGTTTTGCTTTAAAATAACTATTTTGAAGAGACAAGTTATACTTATATATAACTTGCTTCTTTACTTCAGGCCACGAAACACTATGTGAAATGGCTGCCCACTGTATTTCACTACTTGGTGAGGTTGCATATAATTTTTTAAATACATACTGTTTTATATCGGGGCGGCACGGTGGCGCAGCAGGTAGTGTCGCAGTCACACAGCTCCAGGGGCCTGGAGGTTGTGGGTTCGATTCCAGCTCCGGGTGACTGTCTGTGAGGAGTTGGTGTGTTGTCCGCGTGGGTTTCCTCCGGGTGCTCCGGTTTCCTCCCACAGTCCAAAAACACACGTTGCAGGTGGATTGGCGACTCGAAAGTGTCCGTAGGTGTGAATTTGTGTGTGTCTGTGTTGCCCTGTGAAGGACTGGTGTCCCCTCCAGGGTGTATTCCCGCCTTGCGCTCGATGATTCCAGGTAGGCTCTGGACCCCCCGTGACCCTAAATTGGATAAGCGGTTACAGATAATGGATGGATGGATGTTTTATATCGTATCCTAGTCTCGATTTGCCAGCATCTCTAGGGCAAATATAGTACATTTTGCCAATTAATGTGGAAAGAACCGCCTACTATTGCTGGAAAAGAAATCTGACTCAGATGCAAAACGACTGATCACAAGTCTTCTATTTTGTCATGATGTGTAGAAGGAGGCAGATAGCCAATCAGAATGCAGCTAGAAGAATCCTGACAGCGAGGCCTGCTTAATGCACTGAAATGATCAAATTCTCCATCAACTTGTGGGCAGAATGTCTGTGGCTGAGACTGACCTCATTCTAAACCACACCAACAAGCCTGAGCAATCTTAATGAAGACCTGGAAGTGGCGTGACTTGGTTTAGCAATGTTTTTGGATGTATATTTAGAAAAGCCTTACCTACACACACACACACAAATAATAGGCTCATGCAATTATGACTAATAGGAAAAATACCCACTCGTGGTAATCTGGGTTTAATATGCCAATGACAGTGATTATGAAACCAGAGTGTATCAGCTTGCGCGGGTGTAAACAGATGCGCTGGTGGTTAATGACACACTAGATGACTTAACAGGTTTTAGGCCTTTGTCTGCTTGTCTAATGTTGAGGTAGTAGACTAAACTACAACCTGTTCTTTTAAAATCATAAAGATCCTATTACATACAGAATGACAGCTTGTGGCTAAATCATCGGGTTTATTTTGATACTTGTTTGTTGTGGTGGTATCATAATTTTTTTTTATGAAGTGAATTTTATTAAAGAAGAATTCCACCACCTTTAGAATTACAGAATTTAGTTATTCCCAAGACCTCGTAGACACAAGTATACATATGAACACATATTAGGTTGTATTGTTTGTACATGCTGTTTTATGTATCTTATTTGTGTTGTTGTACTATTGTCCCATTATAAATGTGATATTCAAATATAATTCAGAACACTGGTTACTGTGTTTTATTTGGATAGCAAATCAAACGGCTTTATTTGAACTGTAGGCATTATGAGCCCTGGTTCCTATCACCAGCTTGTAAAATCTTTACCTTTCTTTACATCAACCACTTTTTAATAGCACTGTAGATGCATATGTAGAGAAAGAATAAGAATAGAAGAGAAAAGAAATTACATTTATTAATCCCCTCAGAGAAATTGGTTCTCTGTATTCAACCCACCCGTGGTAGTGAACACACAAAAGTGCACTAGTGAGCAATACTTGTAGTCACATACACTAGGGGTAGTGAGCACACACAGTTTGGATGCCCAGGGAACCACCTTTGTGGCAGAAGAACCAAATAAGCACCCAGAAAAGCATGTATATATAAAATCCTTGTCAACCAGCAGCTCTTTACATCGTGAGAATATTTAATGATAAATGGACTAACACAAATAGTCTAAAATTACTTAATTCACAGTAACAGATCTTAGTTTAAAACCATTTTTGTCCATTTCATACTGAAGCGCTGAGATGTGAGGTTTTCTGGTGACTTTCAGATACAAGTCCTGGGTTTCAGGAAGGGGCTGCTAGTTGGTACATTCCTCAAGTGTGTTATACTCAGTCTATCCTCTGTTCGACGGAGATTTGCATTTTAAAATTTGTTACCTTCATGGACTGTGGAAAAAAGGACAGAAATGCGTGGTTAGTACAAGTCTTCAATTTATGTCAATGTGTGTGGTTCTAAAGGGGAATTCCACATGTTTCTCCACTTTGCAAAACAACTACTGGTGATTTGTAGACACACGGCTTAACATTTTAATCAGTATAAAACATCTGCCTGTCCTCCTACAAACCACATTAAACATGCTACCCAATCTTTTTTTAACCTGAATGAGTTTTCATGTGAATTTAAAGGTGGATTTGAGGTGGGGAACACTTTTCATAGCAATATCCTTCTCAAGTATTTTGTTGCTTAAGCTGTGGTTTAGTGATGAATAACAACAGGGCAACTGGATAAACCGGACACTAGGTCATGTTTTTTTTAAATCAGAGACTCTGTTGTGGAGGTTTTCACTGCGTTTACTAGAACACTAGTGTTCTCTGTCTTTGATTTGTGTTTTAAGAAATCAACCTTAAGAACACATTTACTTGGCCTGTTATGCCAAGTTAAGAATTACAAAAGGTCTGCAAAATGGAAAAAAAAATGGAATTGGCCTTTAATTTGTGTGTGGGTGGTTGGGTGTTTACACATGTGCTGTGTCTAGTCATCACTGGGCTTGTTAAAGTGTTCCACCATGTTAATCTAGCTAGAATGTAGCATTTCCTCATTAGCTGCACTCTAATTAAGCATAATTGGTGTGTGTGTGTTTGTGTGTGTGTCTGTGTGTGTGGTTTTTCTGACCGTATTTGAGTCCCCTCCTTGGCAGTGCAGAACAGCATCGTGCACTGTGGAAAAGAGTATGGCTTTGGTGACATTGCCGAAGAAATCTCCCTTTTCCAAACTGTCAATGACACAACCTGAGAGAGAGAGAGAGAGAGAGAGAGAGAGAGAGAGAGAGAGAGAGAGAGAGAGAGAATGACTGAAATAACAGCGATACTTGGAAGACAAATTCATTGTATCCATTGGTGGTCTGGTAAAACTAATCTTGTCTGGTCGTGTTTCAAGCAGAAAAAATTAGCATATTTGAACCAGGTAAATCCAAAGCACAACAGAATAGAATGGCAGCAAAAGAGAAAACCAAAAAAATAAAACAACTATATGCTCAAGCCAAGCAATGTATGCACACAACACCCACACATACAGCTAGAAAAGACACACACAAACGCACACATGAACGTATGCACACACAAACGCGCAGTGTATTTGCATCCATCACTCACTCTGACAGCCAGACAGCAGCACTTTAACTCCAGCTTCGCCAAAGTCTCTGTGGATCTGGAAGAGAAAGAGAAATGATGGCTAAATATGCAACAAATCACGTATGTGAGATACTTTAAGCAAAATTATGATCTATTTACGAGCACTTCAAAGAGGCTTATTTGTGTACAGAGGTAAGTTTCATATAAAATCATCTCAGTCCAAAGTGTTTCCCATTAGAACATTTTGAAAGAACATTATATGGTTACTCAACATTCGGACCTTTTTTACTTTTTAGTTTGGTAATCTTACGTAGTGAATGCACTCTGTAGGATGCAGCACAATTTCAGATAGACTCGTTTAATCCCATGGTTTCAGATTAAAGCAGGCCACTGAATACTGACTTGGAGGTTTTTGGGTTGGTAGATGCCAAATAAATATATTTTTAATAATATGTCTCCATCAATCAATCAATCAATTTCTAAATGTATACATTTCTAAAGTAACAGATTTTATGCAGATTCAATTATTGAATGTGGGGATGCAGTGAATACAAAGTTAATTTAAGTTAATTTAGGAAAGCCCTCGTGAAGCTCGGCTGCACAAGCATTCTTTTCAACTGTCTTTCAACATATAACATACATATATGAAAGTTAGTTCAGGTTGCTCACATTGCGTAATGTTTTCACTCCCACGGTGTCCAGGAAGTTGACAGGACTAAGGTCCAGTATGACGGCCTTTGGTAGGGAGGTTTCAAAGCTGGGGTCAAGCTTTGGTTCAGCCACCACTTCTACCTCAAGTGTCTGTTCCTTATCTGAATGTTCTGATGCCTCCAACTGGACAAACCAGTGAACAGCAGAGAGAAGTTACTTGGGTTATCATGTATGTATATGTAGGGTCAATGTATAGTCAACGTTGCAAGACACACTTTTACTTTCATGTCCACCTTTGTTGATTTTGAAATGTCGGTCATGTTCCGGACATGGGGGTTTTCAGATAAAAGGGTGTCCGGTGACTTTTGATGCACCCTGTGTGAGTGTTTGTGTGTATATATACTATTTACAGGGGTTAGACAATGAAACTGAGACACCTGTCATTTCAGTGTGGGAGGTTTCAATCTTCATTAATTGCACATTGCACCAGTAAGACCATATGCAACCAATGGTTCAAACATTGTATCCTGAAGGCGGTGCCGTGTATCAGGACGACAATGCACCAATACACACAGCAAGACTGGTGAAAGATTGGTTTGATGAACATGAAAGTGAAGTTGAACATCTCCCATGGCCTGCACAGTCACCAGATCTAAATATTATTGAGCCACTTTGGGATGTTTTGGAGGAGCGAGTCAGGAAACGTTTTCCTCCACCAGCATCATGTAGTGACCTGGCCACTTAAAATCCCTCTGACCACTGTGCAGGACTTGTATATGTCATTCCCAAAACGAATTGACGCTGTATTGGCCGCAAAAGGAGGCCCTACACCGTACTAATTAATTACTGTGGTCTAAAACCATGTGTTTCAGTTTCATTGTCCATCCCCTGTATATTCACATACAGCTGCCCACACACACGTCAAGCTCCCACAGTGACGCTATGCATGTTTATATGCTCACCATCTCTTTTGCTCTTTTCTTTGCTTCCTTCTTCTCCTTCCTGAGACGCTTGGCCTCCAGTTTCTTCTTGTGTGCGAGCAGCTTTGTCAAATCCACCCCACTCTACACAAGCGCACACACACACACGCATGCATGCATGCACACACAAACTATATTAGATGCTTAATAAACCTTTGATCCACATCTCAAACTCACAGAGTAAGTACCATATAATGAATAAATGTATGTATTTTGGGATCATACATACTATTTCTGTGGGACTATTTTATAAACAGCTAGAAGTTAATTGTAATTAGCATCGAAGGGCCGATGAAAATGTGAAAAAACACACTTCAGACCCCAATCATGTTTCATGTGATCAACTACTACACAGAGGCTGGTATGTAATCTGTATCGGTTCACAAAACCCTGTAGAAGAAAACATCGTAAAGTACTTGTAAACACTTCTGTGTGTGAATCCTTTAGGATTGTAAGTGTTTATGTGCAATAAACTACCTTTTCATACAGGTGTTCTGTGTACATCTCAGAATTGGCAAAATACAAAGTAGCAGAGGAACGGAAAATCACCAGACCAGGAATTTGTGTAACCTATAAAGATAAGAAAACAAAAACAAACCTGCATGACACATTGTACCAGACACGGTATGCCTGCATGAATCATGAATTCTTGAGAACCTGTTTCAGATAAATCAACCTTTCATTCGAGTTAAAGGAATAATCTGTAGGATATTTACTGTAGTCTTAAAATGTCCAAGGTGTGTGATCATAGATTAAGGAAACAATCAAAGCCAAAACACTGCTGCCTCTCACAGCATTGCTCAAGCAGTATATTCTCCTTGAGAAATGGCCAGTCTCAGTGTCCCCGCCCTCTGTCCAATCATTTTACAGTCTACCATGTGGCCAGGTCTATGAACAGTGTCTCACAGCCATGCAACCAAGTGAACATAGTTAATGTTATACTTTACCAGACCCAAACAGCCCCACTGCACTTCTAAAAATCTCCATGACCAGAGACAGAGTAAAATGAGAAAAAATATGTGCCCTATGTTTGAAAACTGGAGGCACTGTTTTGAAACTGTATTATAGTCCAGATTTCACAAGAATGCACAAAACAATGGTGTGCTTTGTTTTAATGTAACTTTAGTTTTTCATGAGTTATTTACAAGTTTCTGACCACTTATAAAATGTGTTCAAAGTGCTGCCCATTGTGTTGGATTGTCAATGCAACCCTCTTCTCCTACTCTTCACACACTGATAGCAACACTGCAGAAGAAATGTTAGCACAGGCTTCCAGTATCCGTAGTTTCAAGCACACCATTGTTTTTCTTGTGAAATTCCCAATAAGTTTAATGTGTCACATGACCCTCTTCCCATTGAAAAAACAAAAGTTGGATCCAAAATGGCTGACTTCAAAATGGCTGCCATGGTCAACACCCATCTTGAAAAGTCCCCCCCTCCCATATACTAATGTGCCACTAACAGGAAGTTAATATCACCAACCATTCCCATTTTATTAACGTGTATCCATATAAATGGCCCACCCTGTACTAATACTACACTACACACACTATATATATATATATCTCCAAAACATGTATATCCCAAAACAGCAGCTTTACAAGAGAAGATAAAAACCTTCTTTATGTTCCTTCAATGGAAGTCAATGATCTAATGACGTAGTAAACTCAAAATCGCCAAAAATAGTGTTTATTTTTCCATGGAGTGTGACGATATTTAAAACAAACAAACTGTTTTTACATTAGTAACTAAACTACACTTGTTCCAGTCCACTGTAATATATTACACTGTGAAGATACGAATACAAATTCCTTTATTCCTTATCCAAAACAAGCCAAGAAAGCTTTTTATGCTGCTGCTGCTCCAGAATGGAACAGACTTAAAAGGCAATCCTTAGTGGGTTTGTTGATCTAAAAATGGATATGAACAAACCAGGCACACAGCCCTAAAGTTTTAAGCTATTAAAGTGATTGTTTGAAAAATAATAAAAGATAATGTCTCCCTCATACTTCAGTTTGCTTCTTTAGATCTGCCCTGGAGCTAAAAGGCCAGTGGAGCTAATAAGAAGCATGGAGACACTTCTTCAATGACAAGTTTAGATTTCTTTTAACTGAAAATAATGTCTTCTACAGGAAACAAATTGCAAATAATCCCTCATATTTGTGATAATTTCTTATCATCATCAGCCTTTCTTTTTCTTGTATTTCTCTCACTCTAATATTTGGGTGTTTTTGGTGATAACACAGGCCTTATTGTTGTCATGTCTTGAGCTGGATGCACTGGTTTCCATAAAAATGAAAAGCCTCACTCCTACACATGCGGAAAACAAGACCAGTGCTGTAATATGTCAATAGCATTAAACTGCTCATAGATCACAGCTAGAAAAGTGCACAGCATTTGGAAGAAATGAAATTCAATGGAAAAAATGAGGCAAAACATTCTCCACCCCTTCATGAACACACACACCCACACAGACACACACATAAACAGTTACTAATCCTCAGTCAATATCTGTACTTAATTACCACAAAGCTCTGGATGACATCATTACATTTTTACAATCAATTCGGCATTTTGTAATGAATGTAATATGCTACTGATTGTTTGTACCTGATTATAGTCTTCCACTGGCCTGTAAATGTCAGTTCCAGGGACCTGACCAAGGAGAGAGTACTTTGGTCTGGTGAGACACAGGGGTGAGAGAAAGAGCAAGGAGAAGAAAAATAAGAGTGTCAGAGAGAGAGAGAGAGAGAGAGAGAGAGAGAGAGAGAAATAAGACTTCAGTCCTGAAAGTTAACACAGTTAGGCATCACTTTTCAGTTTGCTATTGAGTTTATTATAAAAGGATTTCCCCCATTAAAAGTTGAACTGCTGTTTGAATTATATTTATCATTCACACTTACAGCTGTGTCCTGAAGATAACAGTGAGCATGGAGAAGGCAATGGAGGCAGCCAGACCCAGATCAGGATTTAACAGCACTGTCAGTATCAGCGTCATCAGCCAAACTAGCTACACACACATACTCAGTCAATAATAAAAAAACATATACATACATTCATACCTGTTTATGAACCTTTTTGGTAGCTATAACCTACTGTTTACAGGGCAATATTGATATACAGTGATTATTTATAATAAATACAATTCTGTACTGAATATGTATTTGTCTTTTATTTTAACAGCTGACTGAGGTTTTATTTTCAACCAAACCATATCCCGTTACCAATAATTCAGACTAATTGGTTTTTACTGCTGTTTTGTTTACCTCAGTGGAGGAAGAAACATTTACAAACAA
>NC_089813.1:33720368-33763844 GCF_029633855.1 Hoplias malabaricus | reverse complement strand
TGAAAGGTGTGTCATTTCTAATAGGCAGTTCAAAATTCCTAACAACACCATTAACTGAGGTCAAATCTGTTTTCGAGGTGAACAGATGGAAGCCCAAGGAAAATGCCTGGAAATGCTGCAGCTGTTTTCCCAAAGCTGGTCCAGTGCCAGGCCAACTGCCCTGCATATTTTGGTATTTCTTGCTTTCACACAGCCAACTCATGTCAGTAAATCTTGTTAATTAGCTGATTACTTCGGTAAGAGTTGACCCATGTAAAATGTGCAGAGCTGGGAGTCTTCCAGGACCAGGGCTGGGAATCATTGCACTAGACTAGTTCTTTTGTGGGGAAGAAAATATATAAGGAAACGCAGAACTCCTCCGGCTATGGATGGCAAAATGAGAATATAATGAAAAATAATGGAAGTCTGCACATTTGAGCCGGTTATGAAAGAATGTGTATAAAGGAACTGTCAAGGCCTGCATGCTAGCTAATCAAATTGTCTGTGTGTGTGTGTGTGTGTGTTCAGGGGAAGTGAGGGTAGGGAAAGAAAAATGCAGATGTAATTACACATGCTGTCCTTTAATTTGTCAATTTCCTGACCCTCATTAATATACCACTTACTTTTTATATGTCTGTCTTAGTCATGGCTAGCTTTGTTTAAACATTTTTTTTTTGTTATCATTCTTTTTTCAATACACTCTCAGCCTTCACTCCATGAAAGTGTGTATTTATTCTCTTATGCTTTGACTTCCAACATGTCTGTCTGGCACCCTCTGTTTGTTTGGGTAAGACAGGCATGGAGTAAGGGCAAAATTACTCTCTCTCTCTCTCTCCTCTCTCTCTCTCTCTCCCTCTCTCTCCTTCTCTCTCTCTCCCTTCCTCTCCCCCCCCTCTCTCTCCCCCCCCTCTCTCCCTCCCTCCCCCCTCTCTCTCCTCCCCCCCTCCCTCCCCTCTCTCTCTCTCTCCCTCCCTCCCTCCCCCTCTGTCTCTCTCCCCCCCTCCCTCCCCCTCTCTCTCTCCCCCCCTCCCCCCCCCCCTCTCTCTCCCCCCCTCCCTCCCCCTCTCTCTCTCTCCCTCCCTCTCTCTCTCTCTCTCTCTCTCTCTCTCTCTCCCTCCCTCTCTCTCCTCTCACTCTCTCTCTCTCTCTCTCTCTCTCTCCTCTCTCTTTCTCTCCTCTCTCTCTTCTCTCTCACTCTCCACTCTCTCTCCCCCTCCCCCCTCTCTCTCTCTCTCTCTCTACTCCCCCCCCCCTCTCTCTCTCTGCTACTATACATGCTGACTAAGGAAACTAAACAGCCAAACACAAAGGAAATTAATGAGACTCTGGAAGTGGTATGCTGAAGACTAATTGAGTGCTTATCCTACTACAATGTTTCTATTCACTTACTTATTTATTAGTATAATGGCCAGACACATGGGCAGCTGGGAGCTGTATGAGGTGCATGAGTTTGTTTAATGAAGAGGAAGCCCAGTGCATGCTGAAAGATCTCCCCTAAGCTTTCTCCGGGGAGGTATTATAAGATCCCACGGGCTAAACCACTTCCACAAGCAGCTCCACTGATGAGTATTTTGCAAAATGAAAACTGGAATTAACCAGAATGGTGGTTGTAGTTAACTATTACAAAATGATTAAGAATAATAAAAAAAATATTACAACTTATTAAGAAAGATTAAAGAGACATTGCTGGGAATATATAATGCTTTACACACATCCTTCACATAATCATCTGGACTGTGGTGTTGATTTAATTTTGTTAAAATATGTATTTATTACAAGTCATAAAGCCTGACAGTTTGAAGGACATAAGAACGAGTGATGGAAGAACAAGCACTCACTCAGAATCATTCAAAGGGTAAAATATATTTATATATAAATTGAGACTAAGCTCTTTTAGATATGTTTTGTTTATACTTGGGTTTGTAATGTTTTTCTATTCATTATTACTCTTAAATAATAATAATAATAATAATAATAATGTGTGTCATGTTTGTAAAGGGAAAATATAAATAGATAAAAAAGGAATAGACACTATTCTATTCTACTCTATTCTTACCATGTCCACTTTGTTGCTCCTCCAGAGAGCTGGTATGTCTCCAAACTGCTTCATCATTCCATGCAAATTCACATAGATAATAGCAGCCAGAACTGCCTAGTAACACACACACACACACACACACACATGAACACTGTGCATATTCTTGTGTCTCATATCTTTGCTCTCTCTCTCTCTCTCTCTCTCTCTCTCTCTCTCTCTCTCACACACACACACACACACACACACACAAACACACAAGCAACAACATTATCATCATTCCCATCTGGACTGCATACCTTTGGCAGCTCCTCAAACAGAGCTCCAATCCACAACAAAATCACCAGCATTACTAGTGCTGATAGTGCACCTGCAACCTGCAAAATGGGGGGGGGGTAAGAGAGAGAGAGAGAAAGAGAGAGAAAAAGCAAGAGAAAAAGATGTTGGTTGTCTTGATTATTCCTCTGTTCCACTTTTTATGAATAAATCTACATTTTGTGGTAAAGACTAATTTGTTATGATGAAGCAGGAAATGTAACTGATGTGTGGATGGCAGCACCTGAGTCTTCCCCCCTGTACTGATCTGCACCATAGTGCGAGACATAGAGCAGCTAATGGCAAAACACTGAATATCCCTCCAATAGAGTTACTGAGGCCCAGAGCGACCAGTTCCTATGGTGGAGAGAAATAGTTAGTACCAAAATAATAAGAAATTTGTTGCTTTAAACAAGACCTAAGGAAGTAGCATTATATGTTGTCAATGTTGGAATAAAACCTTGTTCCTCACAAAAAGTGGAAAGACATAAAAAAAAAGACAGGGGACTGGCACATAACAAATCCACCAAACACCACAACAAAACTAACTACACACTAGCAGCAACAAACAACATGGTCCATGGCTCACTGGTTTATTTTATTCATTCATTCATACATTTTCTGTAACACACGGGACATGATGCTAGTTCATCACAGGGCTAATATGAACATTCATTCATTATCTGTAAGCGCTTATCCAGTTCAGGGTCCAGAGCCTACCTGGAATCATTGGGCGCAAGGCGGGAATACACCCTGGAGTGGGCGCCAGTCCTTCACAGGGCAACACACACACACACACACTTTTGAGTCGCCAATCCACCTACCAACGTGTGTTTTTGGACTGTGGGAGGAAACCGGAGCACCCGGAGGAAACCCACGCGCACATGGGGAGAACACACTAACTCCTCACAGACAGTCACCAGGAGCGGGAATCGAACCCACAACCTCCAGGTCCCTGGAGCTGTGTAACAGCGACACCTACCTGCTGCACCACTGTGCCGCCCCCTAATATGAACCTATTAAATCTAAATATAAACATTTAACATGCGTTAAGACGTGGGTGTTCAATGGATTAAGCATAATCTCTAGTTGCTTTATCTGAAGCATATGGCCCTTTAACACAGACAAGAGTTTCCCAGTGCTTAAAAAAAATACAACAACAACAACAACAGCAACAAAAGCCTGTTGACATCAAACACACTCAGAATAGAAGGCAGTGGGCAGGTGCTGGAGCAGGTGCTGTTTGGAGCCAACAGGCTTTCTGTTCTTTTACTAAACACAGGGAAGTGTGTCAGAAAACATTGTCTGTGTGGTGCAGATAGAGATTAGTTTGAAAGCAAGCATTCCTTTAGAGCTTCTCACCTGGTTGCTGTCGACTTTGTAGCCATATTTGAGAGCAAAGGTTCTCCCGAGAGAGATGGCAATTCCATATCCCACAACAGCCAGCGCAAATGCATCTCCGATCATAGACCCCATCAGAGAGAACGCTGGCAATGTTGGACCCTGCAGACTAATCATTGAGAGGAAGGTTAAAGGACAGGGTAAAGATGGATGTAAAATCTTTTGCATATTATTTATATAAATTCAGGGGCAGCACGATGGCGTAACGTGGTGTTGCTGTCACACAGCTCCAGCGTCCTGGAGTTGTGGGTTCAAACCCTGCCTTGGGTGACTGTAGGTGAGGAGTCAGGTGTGTTATCCTTGTGTCTGTGTGGGTTTCCCCCAAAAATGTGTTTGTAGGTGAATTGACTAATGACAAGTGTCCATAGGTGTGAGTGTCTGATTCCCTGTGATGGACAGCTGCCCTGTCTTGGGTGTGTGCCTGCCTTGCAGCCCCAGTGATTCATGGCAGGCTCCTGACCCACCACAACCCTGAATTGGATAAGAAGTTACAGAAAACGAAAGCTGAAAAATGTCTTCTGAAAGAAAAGCCACTTTATTGGTTTACTGCCATCAACACAAACAGAAAACCTAAGCTGTATAACATCACAGTTCCAAGACAACCATGCATTTCCACATTTTAGCTCTGCCTTGGCTTTCTCTTGTAAAGTGTCTTCTTTGGAGAAACATGTTTTTAGCACAGCAACGATATACACATGCAGTGTGCGATTTTTCTGATTGTGAAGATGAAAGGATGAAAGAACCTTACCCTGATGGAATCTGACCCACCACCTGTACTTTGTATGCCGTCTTGAAATCAAACTGCCATGAGACCACAGTGGCTATAATAATCTGTATACACAGAAAGAGTTTGTGTGTGTGTGTGTGTGTGTGTGTGTGTGAGAGAGAGAGAGAGAGAGAGAGAGAGAGAGAGAGAGAGAACCAGAATTTATCCTTTGACATTCAGACAGGCTTCTTGCTCTCAGTTTTTTAGTTTGTTTGTTTGCTTGTTTTACTATCTATTTATTCAATTTTCATCCTGATTTCTCCCCAGTTTATGTGCTATCTTTGTGATCCCCACTTGCTAAGTAGGTCCTCCACACAGCATTACCACATGCAAAGGGTCATATATGGGACACCTTTTTAACAGGTACTTAATTAGGCAGCTCAAAAAAGAAACACCGGTTTTGTGGAGCATCAACCTGAGTGATTGGGAAAGAGGAAGGTCCATGACTAATGGGAATAATTATTTAAAGATAACATTTCATACCTAACCATGTAAGAGTGTGTGTGATGGTGTGAGTGGTGGAGGTTTAATGATAGTCACTTACAGCAATAAGCTCAACTGGTAAAGGAACAGGAAGTTTGCGCGACAGCAAGGAATTCACTTCTTTAGCAATAATCAAACACACGATGGTAACAATGCTCACGACCAGCGTACCAATGTTTGTCTCACCAAGGAGTGAACCTACATCTATCACTGTCTGAGGAGAGAGAGAGACAGAGAGAGAGAGAGAGAGAGAGAGATTCATTTTGTCCTTACTCCTCCTTGTTGATTTGCTGATGGAGTAATGTTATCCCCCGCCACTAGAGGGAGCTGAGCCAATTACACAATCACAACAACATGAGAAAGTGCCATCACTGCAAACATTGATATTTCCCAAGGTGGGGGTGTAATGCATGATACGGGGTGGAAATACTCACAAATATAAGAGAGAGTGGTCCGCTGTAGCGCTTGGGGTTGATCCCAAAAGTGTATTTGAGCTGAGATACTATGACATGAATGGCAGCTCCTGTGGTATATCCCCTCACCAATGGCTCTGAGAGATACGTCACTACAAAGCCAAACTGCACCAGGCCTAACAGCAGCTACACACATATACACACACACACACACACACACAAGATGGTTTTCCCAGACCGGTCAGATAAATATGTAAATAAGATATCATATATACAGACAGGTCATACCTGAAAGATACCAGAGAGGAAGGTGACGGCTGCGGCGATTTTGACCCTCTCATTGTCCCGAGCCACGATGTCTATGATGCTGTTGTTGGTGTCATTATTCATTATCATGAAGCTGGAATCTGGAGCTAGACGCTCAGTTACACTGCCGATCATTACACTCATCACTGCATATGTTCCTTCACACACACACACACAGACACACTGTCAGTGAGGGATTTGTTCTTTATAATCTATTAAACATCTAGTGGTTGTGTGTGTGTGCTTACCTACTGAGATGTGTTTAGAAGTCCCGAAAATGAAGTAGATGAGGATTGGGTAGAAAGAGGAATAGAGACCAAACACAGGAGGCACTGCAGCTAACAGTGCATATGCCATACCTACACACACACACACACACACACTTCAGTTTTCTGGGTCTGTTTATGTGCTGTTTTGTTTTGCTTTGGCTTTAAGTGTTGTTATTTCATGTGGACAGTAATGGAAGATATGTATCTCAAAGTAATTGTAAGTGTGTGTGTGTGTGAGTCAGAGAGAGAGAGAGACCTTGAGGCAGGTGCATGATGCCAACACTGATTCCTGAGATCACATCTCCAAGAGAATTTTCTTTGAATGGGTATCGAGGCAGCCATGAAAGCAGCGGAACACAAGACAGAAAACAATTCTTCACACGAGGACCAGAACACCTGAAACACACACACACACACACACACACACACACACACACACACACACACACAGACAAAGGTGAGTCTCAGAGGGGATTGTTTACCAGACACATATTAGCCCCTAGAGGTTGCAGTTATCACTGGCAATAATAAGTGTGGAGTCATATGTTATTGTTACATTTCCATTTGTAGCCCAGGAGCATTCTGAGTTGAAAGTGCACCCATGGAAATTTTCCGCAATGTTATTTATGGATGTAAACACACTACATATAAACAGTACACATTTTGCAACGAGAGCAGTTTAACACTGCAGCATCAGTGAAGAATAAATGTGACCCAGAGGCATTGTTTGAAATGTCAACACTCTTTAATTACCATAAGTTCATTCTGTTTATTTATTGAAATACTTTATTGATCTTTGAAGGGGGAAATTTGTTGCTCAAACACGTCCTGTTTGGGAGCAACACAATGTTACAAACAGAGGAGTGCCACCTTGGGGTTACATGCTTTATACACAGTGGCAGATATACAAGGGGTTAGACAATGAAACTGAGACACCTGTCATTTCAGTGTGGGAGGTTTCATGGCTAAATTGGAGCAGCCTGGTGGCCAATCTTCAATAATTGCACATTGCACCAGTAAGACCATGTGCATCCAATGGTTCAAACATTGTATCCTGAAGGCGGTGCCGTGTATCAGGACGACAATGCACCAATACACACAGCAAGACTGGTGAAAGATTGGTTTGATGAACATAAAAGTGAAGTTGAACATCTCCCATGGCCTGCACAGTCACCAGATCTAAATATTATTGAGCCACTTTGGGGTGTTTTGGAGGAGCGAGTCAGGAAACGTTTTCCTCCAGCATCACGTAGTGACCTGGCCACTATCCTGCAAGAAGAATGGCTTAAAATCCCTCTGGCCACTGTGCAGGACTTGTATATGTCATTCCCAAGTGACGCTGTATTGGCCACAAAAGGAGGCCCTACACCATACTAATAAATTATTGTGGTCTAAAACCAGGTGTTTCAGTTTCATTGTCCAACCCCTGTACATCATCAGTCCTGGGATTTGAACCCACAGCCCACTGGTCACTTGCTTCTCTATTCTCTCATACTATCCCTTCAGATTTGCTATGCATCACAGGCAAAATAAGCAGGTGGATTGTTTGTCCTTCATAGAACTGCTCCACAAGGCACAAAACAATGGGACATAAACAATAAGGTAAAAATTTACCAACCACCCTAGCTACTACTAGCTAATACTTTATGGAAACTGACTTTACTGACTTTAAGGACAGTATTATGCCTTTAAAAGGGCTTCCTCAGTGCCCCATCACCACAGTATTAAAAACTGAATTAGCTATTAGCTGCAATGGAAGTAATCGGTGTTAAGCAGATGTATGTACTGTTGCCATGAGATTATTTTCATGTGAAATTTCACAACTGGCAGAGCACAATATGGTAATAGAGGTAATCAGTGACTTTTTAACACTAAAATAGTTAAATGAATATGAATAAATTTCAATTAATAAAATAGCATACATGTAAGTCGAGGAGGAGATATTCATATGGATTATAACTGATTAAATGTCATGTTACTGTATCACAACAAACCCATAATTTCAGATGTACACATCCTACTAAACCTACTGACACAGCAAAACAAAAGCAAATGCATAACTTTGCTTAACTAAGTAATTAGTTGGGTAATTATGTAGTTAAACCTTAATATACCCAAAATACAGTAATAAATTGTGTGTCAGCCTAAATTACACAGTCAGAGTGGGATTTGCTATTTATTCCCTCCTCTAGATCTGGAAACGTTCTCGCTGTGGTGAAACAAACCCTTCAAATATGCATTCATTGAATAAATTAGGCTTTGTTGGGGATAAGGAGCTTATCCTACATTCTGTCTCAGGCACCAACATCAGCACAGCAGCAGTGTCTCTCCCATAAACTGCAGCAAAGGCAGATTAGTCCATTATAAATGTGCCAGTCAGCCATTGGGGATTCCATTTAGACACAATCAGAAATGGCACAGACTGCCATCAATCAGTGGCCTTAGAACTACTTTCTGAAACCTTAATTATTAAATACATGTATATTTAAATATATATAAAATAAAATAAAAAACAATTGCCAGATTATAAAACTTGCAGAAATATTTTTGGTTATATATAAAGCCCCTTTATTTTCATCATGTGCCTAACAATATGAAACATATCAAAAGATTTTGATTTGCAAAAAGATCAGATTTTTAAAACAGTATTATAGTCATTTTCCAACACCAACGTGGTTCTAATACCATTTTGCATCATTAAATAATCTTACCTCACTGACTCCTTCATTTTATCTGAAAGAGACGTTTTGATGTCTAATTTTTCCGCCACGAAGTCCACTTCCATTTCATCCATAATGTCCCGCTGGATTTTGTATCCCATCCTTCGTCTGTACTCCATCTCGTCCATCTTTCCTTCACTGCGTTTGTTCCTTTACAAACTTTGCTTCTTAACTTTTCTGTGGGCCTTAAGCTGCAGTGGTTTCCTGCAAAGAAGCTCCTCTGAAACTGGCTTCAAATCAGTTCACACTAGATCTATAACCAGACGAATCCCTCAGTGATAATCAGAGATTATGGCCCTCTCCAGATTTGTGAATTTCAAGTATGAACACAGCGATCAAACAATAAAGCAGAAACTTTCTATAGATGTCAGATAGAGACTGATAGATACAGCACACAAGGTCTGTGGTTACCTCCACATCTCTCTCGTCTCCCTTGTTAATGTGTATCCTATCCTGTCTACTATTAATGTGGTCCACAGATATGTCCCTGTGATTCCAGCCTAAAGAGCAAAGTCTCACATTCAAGGTAAGGAGGGCTGCAATAGAAAAAGCACGATGAGAGCCGATAGAGAGACAGAGAGTTGGATATTGGATTCTGTTGTGGTCTTATCTAAATATGATTAGATAGGGATTCCCTTTGTGGAAGAAAGCTTCTGCTTGTTTTTTCCTGCTGCTTGGATACATCATGCACTATTTCAATTAAGCACAGGCTGCTGACCAGCACACTAACCATAGGGATGGATTGATTTTTGGCAAAGTCATTAATAATGTCTGTTTATGAATGATCATTACCACACTGAATCAACTGGGTTGATCATTCCTACAGCTGCACACACATTTAGGATTATAAACTAGTTACACTGTTAAATGACCCTAAAAGCCCTTTGACACTTCTACTTGAATTTGACAGTTTGACCCTCTCCACCTAGGTCCAACTTGAAATATCGTTTACCTATTTATTACCTCCGGCTCACTGTGAAACGTCACCTTCTTCACTTGCTAATCCAAGTTATTTTGCTTATGGAAACTCCAGCCGTGTTGACATATTTAAGTATTTCATATTTAAAATCAAACTTTAGCACAGTGTAAAAGTCATAGACCAGATCAGAGATCACAGATTAGCTTCACTTTTTAGGTTGTTTGTCAAGGGATATTTTTGTGGAGATTGGATTTGAGATAAACCACTGGCACAAGGAAAAGAAATGTCAAAGGGTGAAAAACAAGACTAAAACTCTTTAATGAATGACCATGATAATTCATTCAAAATGGGACTCCATGCAAGACCTGGTACATCATCTTTAAAACCTGTGCTTAATTGCTGTTTTGACTGGAATTAAATAAGTAGTAGAACATTTGCACACTTCAGAATTTAATTTATTCGGTTTCTTATAAAATCTTCCTGTATCCACTACAGTCAGAATAAAACTGCATATAAAGTATTAAGCAGAGTTAGAACAGAATGAGGCTAGTTATCATCATCAGCGTAATCATTTGTTAATTGCAGGGAGGTTTCAGTGGCACTGTATCTCATTTATTTATAACTCATAAATAAGGTTGTTTATCATTGGCGCATGCTTGTCTATGTGATTTTTATTAATCAGAGCAGATATGAGAACAAGGTGTGCTTTGTGCTTGTCAATCATTAATAACATCCACCCCCTTTCTCCCAGCGCTCATGTGCTTAAAGTTAAGACTGCAGTGGCATCAGTGTCTCATTTCTCTCAAACACAGGAGGCTAATTGTCACCAGATATGAATCAATAGGTCCCAGCACGTCATATTAAAAGAGAAAGGCTGTGTGATTATTAAATTTCAGCCTTCGGTTTAGTGCTAATTTCTTCCTGCCCTCCTGTGGGATTTCTAATAGTATTCTGGCACTAAACTAATGCTGATGCACACGGTATTAGAAGTCTTTGAGAAGCTTTGGTGTTTCATAGCAATGTCTTTGCTAAATTAGTTGTTTTTTAAGACCAAGAGTGTACACAGCAAATTCACCAGTGTTAAATTAACACTAAGAGTGTTGACAAGTTTACATTTTTGCACTAATGGTGTTGATTTAACACTGGTGAATTTGCTGTGTATTTGGATGGTATTGGAGATATATAGGGCGGCACGGTGGCACAGCAGGTAGTGTCGCAGTCACACAGCTCCAGGGGCCTGGAGGTTGTGGGTTCGATTCCTGCTCCGGGTGACTGTCTGTGAGGAGTTGGCGTGTTCTCCCCGTGTCTGCGTGGGTTTCCTCCCACAGTCCAAAAACACACGTTGGTAGGTGGATTGGTGACTCAAAAGTGTCCGTAGGTGTGTGTGTGTGTCTGTGTCGCCCCCTCTAGGGTGTATTCCCGCCTTGCGCCCATTGATTCCAGGTAGGCTCTGGACCCACTGCGACCCTGAACTGGATAAGGGCTTACAGATAATGAATGAATGAATGGAGATGTACACCATACTGGGGTCTATAAATATTGATATTCAGGATTTCATTTACTGGTGTGCTGAATCTATAATAACTGCCATAATAATGGCCAGTTATGGTGTAATGGCTTACATTTGCAAGCAAAACACTAACAAGAGTAAACTTCATTCTCTTTTCCACAACAAATTTTAATATCGGGGCCATCAGATCAACTTATCTTTGAGTTTGAATAGCAATGTTAAGTAAATGACCTAAAGTAAACAGATCACACTGAGACAGACTACATTCATAACTGGTCCTGTTTCAGTTAGAAGTAAGTATTTTTAGTAAACACTTCAACATATGGACCCCAGGTGTCAGAATTGAAGATTCATTCCACTCCTTCTGTGGGAATGGTGGTCAGAGTTAAAATGTCAGAGGTCAGCCGTGTCCGTGTCTGAGTCCTAGAAACAGAGACATGGTCAGTGGGCACGTGATTCCCTGAAAAGTCACAGATTCATAGGAATGGTTCAGTAAGCAGGGGCAAAATCTGTATTTTGGAACAGGAGCACACTGATTAACACTGTAGACTGGCAAAGAAACACACACACACACACACGTCTTACACACATCCACTTACCTGTATTTGCTGCCAGTGCTGCACAGCATGGTGCACAGTGGGGAAAAAGCAGGATCTTGCCAAATATTCTGGAACTACACCATGATTCTTCAGCTGTGAATAGAGACCATCTACACACACACACACTCTGCCAGTATCAGATTACTCCTCATAAATAACTTCTTCCTCCCCCATTTGCTTTGGTGCAATTTTGCACTCAGCATCTTCATAAGGAGCCAAAGGAAAAGCTTTCCAGCTATATCTAAGACATTGTGGTAAATTAAACCTCTCAGTTAGAGCATTTTATACATGTTTGGAAATAATTGTATATGTATTTACTTCTTGAACTATTTGCATATGATTTGCATTTAAGCATTAATATCTTTACATCCAAATGTTTGTAAAATTATGAAGTTTCTTCAAATGTTCCTCCATATTTAGCTGAGTATTTTAATGTGTGTGTGTTAGTGTGTGAGATTAACCTGGACAGGCAGCAAGAAAGAGAGAGATTTGGATGTCCTCAAAGTCCTCAATCAACTGAAACACAAAATCACAGAGAAAACATGATGATATATATATATATATATATATATATATATATATATATATATATATATATATATATAGAGAGAGAGAGAGAGAGAGAGAGAGAGAGACTGTGTGATGTATAGCTCACAGCTCTGAGCATGTTGATTGCAGATGAATCCATAAAACTAACTCCACTCAGTTCTAGAATAACGCAATGTTGAGATACTGCACTCTGCTGGCCTGGAGGGCTTTCCTTTTTACCTGTCATTACAACCTACACACACACACACACACACATACACACACACACACACACACACACACACACACACACACACACACACACACACACAGACACACAGAGAGAGACAGAATAAATAATAAATAAAAATATTTAGATTATGGACTTAGACATTTTGAATTAATGGTGTGTGTGTGTGTGTGTGTGTGTACCTCTCTCAGTGATCTAAAGTAGATATCTGTGTTTGCAAAATATAGAGGATTTGAACAGGAGAATACAGTCACTCCAGGAATCTGCTTCACCTGAAAATACAACTGCATCATCAGTGCTGGGTGTGAGTTTATTATTACAAATGATAATAATTATAAAAGAAATTATTTAAAGATTATAAAAACTTCACAAATCCATCCATATGTCCATAGTCTCATCTGCAAGCTTCACATTTTGACCTCCAGCTTAGTTTATGCGTTATTATTATGTACCATGTAAAAGTATTAATTTTAAATTCTAGAAACTTTGCCTAAAGTTTACATGCATAAAATGCTATAAAAAGTGTGTGTGTGTGTGTGTGTGTGTGTGTGTGTTTGCCGTATGTGTATGCGTGTGCGTGCTTCTGTGTGTACCTCCAAGTATGTTTGCACATCTTTGTAACAGTCTGAACCAGGAACAACTCCCAGAACAGCAAACCTTGCACTAGTGAGAGAGAGAGAGAGAGAGAGAGAGAGAGAGAGAGAGAGAGAGAGAGAGAGAGAGAATAAGGCCAGTTTAATTTGATTTGTCTGTTCATTCTTAAAGAACAGAAGCACAGATAGATAGACAGAGAGCCTATGATAAATGAATGTTTGTGTCTGACTCACTGTTGTGTTCTGAAGACAATAGTGAAAAGGGAAAACACAACAGCAGCTCCAAGACCCACATCCAGATTCAACAACAAAGCGGAGAACAGAGAAACTGACCACACCAACTACACACAGACAGAGACCAAGTTTCAGAGTCAGATCAGATTTCACATTAATAAATAATGAACTTAAAGATGTAGTTCATTGTAGTTAATGGGTGCTTTAATTAAACATTTATAACTGAATAATAATAAAAAAACATATAAGCTAAATTAAACTGAGTTCAGAACAGGAAGATGAGGGATTGTATGGACGGATAATTGGAGGGATTTAATTCTCACAAGATCTAGCCGGTCTGTGGCCCAGAGTCTTTGCACGTCTCTGATTTGAGCAAAAATCCCCTGCAGATTCACCAAAACAATTGCAGCCAGGACTGACTGCACACACACACACACACACACACACACACACACACACACACACACACACACACACACACACACCACACACACAGAAATGAAATCTCACTTAATTCCTTCATAACACATTCTTGCTAATATATGACAGGAGATGTAACTACCTTTGGAAGCATTTCAAATAGCGGTCCAAACTTCAACAGAACAGCCAAGATAAGCAATGCTGACACAAGAGCTGAAACCTGAAAGAGAGAGAGAGAGAGAGAGAGAGAGAGAGAGAGAGAGAGAGAGATGCTATAATATTGGCATACTACTCCAGTTACTTTAAGAAAATGATATTTTAAAGGGTCTATATGAAAAAAAAAATCCACACAATCCTTAGGACAGAGCTCCCTGGCAAACAAAGCTATTCAAACTTATTCAACTATTCATCCTGCTCAAACGCACATAAACATAGTCACTGTTATATTAAATGTATGTGTGCACATTTTCGTGATGTATTGCCCTAAAGAAAACCAAATGTAATCCAATTATAATCTTAAATATTTAAACAGTTATTTACACAGAAATGTAATATGGCTAATATCTCCTTCATTAGAGAAATAAGGGCCAACAAATGTTATTCTTAAATAAAAAAGTAAAAAATGTACATATAATATTTTGGAAAGAAACATTTTATATATAACTTTAAAGTTTATAAAATAATTGTCATATTTTTCTTTGTACAGCAATTGTAATATTGTAATATTATACATTCAAGTTACGTTCTAACTACCATAACTAGAGTGATCAGACGTCCTCTTTCACCCGGACATATCCTCTTTTTTAGACTTAAAAAAATGTCCGGGCGGAATTTCACAAACGTCCAGGATTTTGTTTTTCTAGAGCTTACATAGAACTTTGAGAAGCGTTTCGTTCACAAACTAGTCCCGCCCTCCCCTACTCCGATTGGTTCCCTTGAGTGAGAAGGGGGCGTGGTGAAGTAGCCTAAAATCTTCTGATTGGACGGTCTGACTGTAGAGCTACCGTTATTGGTCGATAATCTTCTCTGTAAACACTTAATTGGTCAGTGCACGTCAGTAGTCCTTGTTTACGTCAGGCAAAGCTCATGTACCTACCCTCATCTCGAGCAGCTATGCCGAAACGTAAATGTAAGTTCTCGAATGAATTAAAAAAGAAATTCCCATGTTTTTTGTAGCAAATAAAGGTGTAAAGGACCTAAAAGCACACATGGGTTCAGCTAAGCGAGAGCTAATCACTCCCCCCACCCCCCCACCCGCGCCGAGACGTGTCTTCTTTTTCTGCACCTCAGATCTGGTCACCCTACCACAATAACAATAAAATTCTGTTATCTCCATTCTGCATCTTTGTTCAGATTTGCTTTGCTGATATAGCCTTTGTGGCTGTAAATATTCCACCTCTGTTGTGATAAAGTTCATTAGTTTGCCAAGGAGTGCCCCAGCCATTGTGTTAGTGCAGAGCGGAATCCTATCATAAGCAGCTTAGGTAGCTTAGTCACAATGTGTGAACAGGAGAAGGATCCGTCACCTGAGTTTTTCCTCCCGTGCTTTCCTGTACCATGCTGCGGGACATGGAGCAGCTCACTGCGAAGCACTGAAACAGCCCACCTATCGTGTTACACAGTCCCAGGGCCAGTAGCTCCTACAGCATTGGAATGAACACTGTGTTTCAGAAGCAGAGGTGGGGTAAGAAGGCATCTTCAATTCAGGTGTTATATAAAAGGTTACCTGGTTGCTATGGAAGCGGTACCCATGTTTAAGGGCATACATGGTGCCCAGAGAAGCATTTAACCCATAACCAACCACAGCAAGAGCTAGAGATGGTGCCAGCAGCTCCCTAGACAGAGAGAGGGGTGGGAAAGATGGAGGAGAGAGACTGACAGAGAGGAGGAGGTGAGAGAGGATTCAATATTCAGAAGAACAGTACTGAAGGGATAGCTCCATTAAACTTCCTTCCTCACAGAATGATATCTACATGAAATTTCACAGATACATGTTTGCAATATTGTGTGTTGTGCTGGTTTGAGTGGATCAGACACAGCAGTGCTGCTGGATTTTTTAAATGCCAGAATGGACAGTGTTCATAAAATTAAGCATCACTGTTGTGTCTGAGGGTGGCATGGTGGTGCAGCAGGTAGTGTCACTGTCACACACAGGGTCCTGGGGTTGTGGGTTTGAGTCTGTGAGGAGCTTGGTGCATTCTACACTTGTCCATGTGGGTTTCCTTCAGGTTCTCCAGTTTCCTCCCACTGTCCAAATCACATGTTGGTAGGAGGATTGACAATTCAAAAATGTTCATAAGTGTGAGTGTGTCATGCCCTGCAAAGGACTGGCGCCCCCTCCAGTGTGTGTCCCTGCCTCGCACCCAGTGATTCTGGGGAGGCTCAGGACTCACCGTGACCCTGACCTGGATAAGTGGTTACAGACAAGGAATGAATGAAGGAAGGAATGTTGTGTCTGATCCAATTACTCCAGGTAGGTTCTTAAGAGGTTTGAGTATTAAGTAGTTTTTGAGTTGTTTTGAAATGTTTGTGTCTGAAAATTCATAGATAAAAGACACACACACACACACACACACACACACACACACACACACACACACACACACACACACACACACACACCTCACCCGGTGGGTATAGTCCCCACTGTCTGAACTCCATACCGTCCAGGTAAATCTAACCGCTCTGACAAGACAATGGCCAAAACAACCTAGAGAGAGCAGGGATATAGTCAGCTTTATTGGCCCAGAAGATTATTTCATTGTGTACATGTAGCAGGAAAAAGCAAGGCTTGCTCAATGAATGTGTACACACTAACCAGTAGTAATTCCCAGGGAATGGGCATAGGCAAACAGCCTTTAAGCCGAGAGTTCAGTATTTTTCCTCCTGCAAGAATCACTATGGAAACAAAGGAGACCACAAGTGTACCAACAGATGCTGCACTCACTCCATATAAGATGTCTATAAACATCTGAAACACACAAAAATAAAACAGAAATACCTCAGACAGATAAAACATAACCCGAGATTTATATATATTACATTTTGTGTGTCATGTATTTGAATTCTCTTTCACGTGTTCTTATGTTCTTCGTTTAAGTTTGCGGTGTGAATGTGAAACACTTTTAATATCAACCTGCACAGAGAAGTAGATGTCTAATTATGGCACATTTGCAATTGTGCGCAAAAACCACACATTCTTATATTCAATTTCTTATTTCAAACTTTAGTTATATACATTAAGCCATGCATTTCTTTTAGATACGTTTTCTACAACATTATAAAGGAAAGAAAAGAGAGTGAGATTAAAAGATGTGGAAAAAAGAATTCAGGTGTTTCTGTCTATCCTTCAACTCTTAGAAGAAAAATCAACACTATGAGCCTGAAAGGACATGAAGCTGCCAGAAAGATATTTATCAAGAAAACAAAGCAGCTGCTCCCCAGAGCCCAGACCTAGGCATCACTAAATGTTTTTGGATCGTGAGAAACAAAACATGGAAAGTTAGATGAAAATAATCAACCTGAAACTGGAAGCTGTAATAAAAGCAAAGAGTGGTTGAAAATTCTGTGGTTTTTGCTAAATCACTGCTCCTCAATGTGAGTTACTGACTGAATTCGAAACCTTGGAGGTCACTTATCTGTGCACTGTACTGTATGTTATTAAACAATGATGATGGTTTGTGTATATCACTACAGATTCACAGTCTGTCTGATATAATTCTCTTACCGAGGCCACAGCAAGAAATCCTTTGTGTGTGTTTGTAGATATGCCCATCAGTAAAGGGAGCTGGTGTACAGTCACATGAACAGCAGCTGCAACCGTGTAGCCACTCACCAATGGCTGGGAGAGCCACCGACACACACCTCCACAACGCAACACACACAGCAGTATCTACAGGCAGAGATTCGTTGGTCATTAATACTCTTTAACACATACCTGTTATTATTTTATAGTATTTCATTTGGGTGTAGGATAAGTCATAATAAAATGAAAACATGACTTTGTTTACCTGTATAAATCCACACAGGATGGTCAGTTGTGCAGCTATTATGACCCTGGCCTCCTTAGCAGCATTCTCATTTGTCTTTGCCTCTTCACTAGCAAGCTCCATGTCTTTTATCACTGTGCTGACCGTGATAGCAAGGATAGAGAATGTACCTGTGTCAGACATAAGCAGCCAGTCAGAGTTGGCATTCATTAATTTGATTTAATTTTATTTTACTTTCAATTTAACTGTGGGTGTGCTTACCCACTGAGATGTGTTTAGAGGTCCCAAAGATCAAGTAGATGAGGATTGGGTAGAAAGAGGAGTAGAGACCAAACACAGGAGGTACATTAGCTAGTATAGCATTGGCCATTCCTGCATGAGAAAGGATGAACTGAGATAAAATAAGAGTGTACTTTAACTAAGACATTTAAGTAAGACATTTAATATTTCATAATTTTATATTTGAGAAGAATATGAACAATGTAAAAACCCCATTTCCAAAAACATTTTTAAAACATTTTCTAAACGTGCAATAATACCTGAAATAATAATAATATCTGTAATGTGTTTATTTACTTTAACATAAGGATTTAGTGAGGAGTTGGTGTGTTCTCCCTGTGTCTGCGTGGGTTTCCTCCAGGTGCTCCTGTTTCCTCCCACAGTCCAAAACCACACGTTAGTAGGTGGATTGGCGACTCGAAAGTGTCCGTAGTGAGTGAATGTTTGTGTTGCCCTGTGAAGGACTGGCGCCCCCTCCAGGGTGTATTCCCGCCTTGTGCCTAATGATTCCAGGTAGGCTCTGGACTCACCACGACCCTGAACTGCATAAGGGTTACAGATAATGAATGAATGAATGAAAAAATAAAAAAGGGTTGGGGCAAAAAGAGAGTGAAACCCGCATGATTGCGAAATATTTAGGTATGAAAAATATCATAAACAAGGTCAGGTAATCAGGGAAGTCTAGTGCATTTGAATAAGTCACAGCATAAACATTCTGGATATTTTTGGTTGATGAACTATTCTCAGTCCAACAGTGACACAGAGGCCTCTTAAAACTCTAGCAGCACTGCTGTGCCTGATCCTCACACACACAAGCACAAGCACAACACACACTGATGCATCACGACAACATCAGTGTCACTGCAGCACTGAGAAGGATCCATCACCCGAAGAGTACATGCTTTGCGATGGTCCTATGGGGGTCCTGACCATTGAAGAACATAATGAAAGTTGCAAAACGTGCTCCTGTATGTTCAGTGAAGCTGAGGGAATGAGGAGTGGGTCTAAACAAAAACTCAATTTACAGTTAATTACCGTTAATTTACTATTATATAGTTATTACCTTGTGGCAGGTGCATGATGCCAACGCTGATTCCTGAAATCACATCTCCAAGAGCATTTTCTTTGATTGAGTAATATTGCAGCCATGGGAGCAGAGGAAGACACGACAGAAAACAACTCTTCACACGAGGACCAGAACAGCTGAAACACACACACACACACACACACACACTGCTTCTTTTAAGCTTCTAAATGCTAACATTACCTAAAAAATCAAATATTTAAGGCTTGTAACTGAAATCTGGTTGGGAATGTAACAATTTATTCATTTAACAAACAGGAGCCTCAGTAGCGTGTGGAAGAACCATACACAGCCACAACAGCCTGGCACCTCCTCCTCATGCTGGTCACCAGCCTGGTCACACACTGCTGTGGGATGGCATCCCATTCTACAACCAGCATTTGTCACAAGTCAGCCAACGTGGTCGTGTTGGTCACTGTGGCACGAACAGCACGCCCAAGCTGATCCCATCAGTGTTCAATGGGGTTGAGGTCAGGAGCTGGCAGGCCATTCCATCCTCTCCACTGCCACATTCTGGAGGTAGTCTCTGATAAGTCCTGCTCTGTGGGGGCAACTGTTGTCATTTTGGAGGGTAGAGTTCAGTCCCAGCTCAACTCAGCTCTACTGCTCATCCCACAAATGCATGTTCCTTACAAATGTAGCACCATTTAAAAGGGAAATTAACAGGCTTTCCAGCGGTATAAGAGTTATTGCCAAGAAACATTCTTGCAACAAAGAAATAATCTACCTAACACAAATTTCCTTACTTTCTGTGCTATGTTTAAATTCCACACAGAGAAAAGTATCCTGGTATTCTGTTGGGTGCTTAACCCCCTTTATTAATCCGAAACTTAATAAAGATGTAGAAGGTAGCACTGCTGTTTCCAGAAATAAAAGGCTAAACATGTAATGGGCTTTACATTTCTGAAGTGGACTTCAAGGTTTTCCATCACTTCTTAGAATTGAAACTGAAGTCAGTTCCGGAGTTTTGGTTTCGAACAGCCCTGCCCAACCCATACTCACTGCAGCTCGGCCTTCAGCTTCTGCCAAACAGAGTGTACCTCCTTCTCCCTCCGCTGACCCAAAGCATCCAGCTGTGCTTCATCCACACTGAGGGCCCGCTGAAGTGCTGTGGCATCGCACTCTGAAACACTATGATCACCCATCTGCTAAGAAAAAAAGATAAACAACAGAGCTTAAACCCTCTCTGTCGTGCACATACACAGATGCACTGTTTTAAGTGCAACAAAAGAGCTTCAAGGAGACATTAACAGTAAATATATTCATGAAATATGTACTTAAAAAGTGTGTTAGTGATTACATTCCTTTCAGTGAAACAGGGTGTAGACTCTCACTGAACTCTGCTCAGTACAACAAACCTTCTCTCTTTGTGTTCCTTTCATGAGTCTCAGTCTTTACATACACTGAGGGGCCAACTACACAACGAGAGAGAGAGAGAGAGAGAGAGAGAGAGAGAGAGAGAGAGAGAGAGAGAGAGAGAGAGAGAGAGAGAGAGAGAGAGAGAAGAGAGAGAGAGAAGAAAATGAGAGAGAGAGAAAAGAAAGAGAGAGAGAGAGAGAGAGAAGAAAGAGAGAGAGAGAAGAAAGAGAGAGAAGAGAGAGAGAGATGAAAGAGAGAGAGAGAGAGAAAGAGAGAGAGTTCCCTTTGCCTTATATAAGTAAAACACAACCCTGCTTAAAGGTCTCTACATATATCAAATATTTCCTTTGAATTTAAAATATTAATGAGCTTTTATAACAGAATTGTTATTTTATATATATATAATATATATGTTTATATATATATATATATAAACATGGTGAAATGTTTCCAGGCCCAAACACTGTGTATCATCGCTGTCCAGAAGAAAAACATGTATCTCCACAATAGTAGCTTTATAAGAGAAAGAAAAAAAAGCCTTCATATATTCTTTCAGTGGAAGACAGTGTAAAAAAAAAAAGCATTACATAATACTACCCAATATAAGCATGTTTACATTTCACTACTGCTTAAATTAAACACATGTTTTATCTGTTTATTGCACTGATACTTCTTATCCCTGGAAATGATCCATTTGGCAGAGGACTCAAAGATATCTTTAACATTTAGTTAATATCAATAGCTGGTCGACCTTTGATCCCTGCAGGTTTGGTGTGGTTTATCAAGGGTTACTTATCTTAGAGTGGCTTTATGATTCATTTATAACAGAAGAAAAACTGAACTATTTTAGTCTGATGTAAAGCAACTACTGTGATTCTTTGGGTCATAGGGAGAAATCAGCAATAAACAAAAACTTCATCAACTCTCATTTTGGCTTAAAGACCTCATTAGACACTTAAGAATATGTGAAAAAGAACCAGAAATGTTTTTGGATATTATTGGTTGTTATTGCCAGAAGAAATATTTTCAACTCCGCTTCTTTGAAGAACTGTTTCTGTTCTGGAGAAGCAAGTATGAAAAGTCTCTTACATCAATTAAATATGTTTAAAACCAGATGTCGGACTGAAGAACAATACCTTTTATGTGTGGTCCTATCTACTGACCATTTAATGACCATTCTATACAAAGATATTGTTTGTACATGTATTCAATTCATTTATTGAATTTCAAACTATGCTTCCATTAAGATTTTATAGAAATACTTATGACTCTCTGTAAATGAAATGTGACTGTAGAGCTGCTAGAAATGAGGTATATAGCAATGGGGTTTCTAGAATGATTGTAATGTAAACATGATCTCATGATCTTCAGGTTGCATTTTTAATGCTGTACATTTGAGTGAAAGCATGCTACCGAAGGTCACTAATATTTCAAAGCTCACACCTACAAATATCACCAATCCTTCATATCAGCACATGTGAGCCAAGGTGTCTGAGTGTGAGTGTGTAATTGAGAAGAAGGAAAATATCCTTAGGCAATCAGATTGACCTGGAGAGTCCTTACATAATAAAGCATTGCAGTTATTACAGGGCATTACAGTTACAAAATAAAAGCTTTCTTACCTCAAGCCTTGGTCTTATATTTATGTCTTGTCTTAAAGCTGAGTAAAAAAAGTGGATTAGTACTGAAATGCAGTGTATGTAAAAACAAACGCAAAAACAAACCTGCTGTGGACTATAATTTATTTTATTTAACAGTTATATATTTCATTACAATATTGCCCCCTTCACATATCCAGATTTAACACTCCCTGGCCATGGCCTCAACCAATGGGAGTGGGAAAAAAAATAAAATTACATTTTGGTACACATCATAACCCATAATCACACCCACACATCTTCTAAATATGTAACATTTCTTTGAAAACAAAACATGACCTAACAGGTTTTAAACACACAAATAAAGGCAGGAGTTTTTTTTAATCAAATGAATGTATTGCCTTTTCTACTAGTTGTTTATGTTTTAATATTCTGTATATATAACTTACATCATTTTATATATTTTATTAGGTTTTCTGGTTATTTCCATTTTACTGCATGTTATATGGGCAGCATTGTGGTGCACGTGTAATGTCTCTGCCACATGGCTCTAGGGTCTCTGCGGTCATGGGGTTTGTGGAGTTTGGTGTGCACTTTCAGTGTCTCTCAGTGTTTTCTCTAGGATCTCTGGCTCCTACAATCAAAAAACATGTTGTTAAGTGGAATGGCTGTGGGAAATTCTCAACAGGTAGGGGAGTAAGTGTGTGTGTGTGTGTGTGTGTCTTATGCTCTGCAATGTACTGGCACCCTGCCTAGTGTTCGCCCCGATTTGGTTCTCAATGATTCCTAAACCTAATTGAAATGGGGCATTATTTCTTGTTTATTCCCTGAATCTAGCTCTAATCCTTGAACATTTTATTCAGTTTGAGGTACAGATGTCTTCAAATGATGCAAATAAATAACTAACTAAATAAATGAAAAGAATGAAATAAACAAAATAAAATAAAATACAATAAAATTAAATAAAAATAGAGCGGTATTGTCGCAGCAAACAGCTCCAGGGGCCTGGAGGTTGAGGGTTCGATGGAGGTTGAGGGTGTCTGTGAGGAGTTAGTGTGTTCTCCCTGTGTCCGTGTGGGTTTCCTCTGGGTGACTGTCTGTGAGGAGTTGGTGTGTTCTCCCTGTGTCTGTGTGGGTTTCCTCCAGGTGCTCCGGTTTCCTCCCACAGTCCAAAAACACACGTTGGTAGGTGGATTGGCGACTGAAAAGTGTCCATAGGTGTGAGTGAATGTGTGTGTGTGTGTGTGTGTGTCTGTGTTGCCTTGTGAAGGAGTGGCGCCCCCTCCAGGGTGTGTTCTTGCCTTGCACCCAATGATTCCAGGTAGGCTCTGGACCCACCGCGACCCTGAACTGGATAAGAGCTTACAGATAATGGATGAATGAATAAAAATAATGGTCAGTGATGAAATGTAAAAGACAGTTGGGTCCACTCAGTACTGTGTCTGCTTCAGCAGCAGCACGAGGTCTTTGAGTCGCTCTGCTCGACTTCTCGGTGACTGGTGTAATGGTAGTTCAAAAAATGAAAATGTAAAACTTCGTGAAAAACTGAGATTTGTGACTGGGCGTAATGGGGGCAGACGTGGGGGTCTAGGGGGCCATCGTGGGGGGAGGATCCGTGGCTTCATTCGACTGCTCTGCCCATTTTGAGGCGCAGTTTTTCTGACTGGTTGAGCTGCAGGTGGAAGTGGGTCCATAGATGTACTTGGAGGAGGGGGAGGAGGAGGAGGAGGAGGTGGTGGAGGAGGAGGGGGAGGAGGAGGTGGGGGGATGCTTGTGAAAGAGGAATCAGAGTGGGACGAGCCTTCCCAGGGTGCTATTCTGTCAGGTAAATCCAAAAGGGCAGGTGGGTGGGTACGCTTCTTGTTTCTAATCTGAAGGGGACGCTGAAGTGTGGCGTTCTCTATAAAATAAAATAAAATAAAATAAAACAATAGAACAATATATTAGCATGGGATAAAATAGTAATATTTACTAACAAAATTAATCTCCTTGAAAATACACGTTATGTAAAACCACATTCCAGTATCTTTTAAACAATAGTTTAATGTACAGGAGGTCCTCGGGTTACGTCAGTCCCGAGTTACGATGTTTCGTGATTACGACACATCTCCCATTTACTGTATAAAGCCTTGTTTCGACTTAAGTGGTTTTGCATCGTAAACGTCGTAACGCGAACTTCGTGTTTGGTTACAGGCTCGGGACCGAGGAGGATAGGTGTTAGGATAGGATAAGTGCTTACAGTATGTTATTTACGTACAGTATGAACGTATGTTCCGACTTACACCAAAAATCGGTTTACGACGCGACGTAGGAACGGATCAACGTCGTAACTCGAGGACCTCCTGTATTATGTTGCATATTCAGAACATTTCTTAACTTTCATATATAGAAATTTGTTATAACAACCATTAGAGCAAAGCTAAAATAAGTCCGGAAGGCCCTGTAATAAAAAGTCAGTTTAATCCTAATAAAGGTTGGAGATGGCTATGTTTAAAAGTGAATCACCACTTGTTGTGGAAACAAAAATATTAAATGTCAAGGAAAGAACTGAGCAGTTTAATTCTACACAGTAGTACATTTTGGTAATTTATTTCACTTATAGAAAACATTCATACCTCTTTGAAATAGTCATTGTTTTTGTCTTGAAATCAAAACTTATTTCAGCCTTTATTTACACACTAATCTTTAGAAATTATTCTGAAAATTAATTTAAAAAATGAAAACTAGAAAACTAGGCACGCTGGCCCAGCAGGTAGTGTTGCTATCACATGGCTCCAGGGTCCTGGGGTTGTGGGGTCAAACCCTGCTCCGGGTGACTGTCAGTGAGGGGTTTCCTCCCACAGATGTTGGTAAGTGGATTGGCGACTCAAAAGTGTCCTTAAGTGTGAGTGTGTGAGTGAATTTGTCACAATGTGCAGGACTGGTGCCCCCTCCTGGGTGTGTTCCTGCTTTGAGCCCTGTAATTCTGGGTTGGTACCAGACGCACCGTGACCCTGAACTGGATAAGCAGTTACAGACAATGAATGAATGATTATGAATGAATGCAGCACTAGTAGTGGAATACTCAAGGAGCAGCTGGTTTCATTCTGAAGTAATGAAAACCACCAGAACTGTTGAAGTGTGAGCCCACTGGCCTGTTACGTGGTTTGAAAGGTGATTGGTTGTATCTGAGAAAGATATTAATGGTTATACTGAAGGGTTGATTTCTTGTTAAAACCAGGTATTTTACTAATTAAAATGTAAATAATTATTTGAATTTCTTAATGTCTTATTTATTTTAAATGATAAGGTTATAATGTGTAGATACTACTGGAAATAAATAGACATTAATTATTTCACATTCCTGGTATACGATTTGGCATGATGATTTTCTATAGGCACTGTATGTCCTCAGTTTCAATCATGTGTGTGTCTCTGTGCATGTGCACGCGTTGTCTGTTAATGAGCTCGAGTGTCCATGTGTTGACAGATGGGACAAAGAGGAAGGTAAGCAAATGCTTCACACCTTACACTCAAGAAATCCATTAGCACAATACAATGGCCATTACAATGAATCATCCCGTTCTGTAGCTGAGCAAAACTGCCCTTGCTATAAAATCCATCGCTCTTATGTTGTGTTCAAACATTGTAATGGAACTTGGGTTTTGTACGGCTATGACTAGGAGTTTTCCGAGTTTTTTTTTTTTAAGTCTTGAGCGTACCTGTAGTCCCTGAAGAGCCAATAAGAGGAAGTCTCTCTCTTGACAACAATCTACTGCCGGTCTATGGGATGAGATCACGCACCGTGCTGGCATTAAAGCTGTTAGTGTATATGGTTGTGTATAAGTGTGTGTGTGTGTGTGTGTGTGTGTTTATGATTTATTTGTGGATATGTAGGCGTATAAATGTTTGCTAAAGGATCAAGCTGCCCTTTATATTACATGAAGATTTCATAGGAAACAGACCAATTAAAAACAATCCTAAATCTAAGCAGTTCATATCAAACCCTCAGAATTATGATCTTTTCATATGTATATATATATATAAGAAGCATATATATATATATATATATATATATATATATCCATATCCAAGAAGCATACTGGGTTCTCTGGAGTGATGGAGCTCCATGCAAACCTCTGGGATGAGTTGGAATGATGTTTGTAATTCAGAAATGATCAACATCCAGCATCAGGACCTGATATCACTAATTATCTGGCTGAATTCAATCAAATTCTTACAGCAATGTTGCATTATCTAGTGTAAAATCTTCCTAGAAAAGTAGATGCTTTTACTGTTGCAGTGGGGGACAGGAGAATACCTGTCAATATTGTTGATTTCGAAATAATCGATAGTAAATGGACAGCTGTTCATACCTTTGTCCATATATTGAGTCTATGGACGAATAAAAATGACTGTGAATGAACATGTATGTTTGTCTGAAACATTACCTCTCTGGCAGGACTGGCAGTATGGATATGTTTGCCCTCTTTTCTTTTCTTGCTTTTGTGTTGTTGTTCTCTTGCTTTTTTCTCTTCCATCATCTTCCTTCAAAGAGCTGTTGAAATATGACATCCCACCTTCCGAAATACACTCACCCACACAGACTATCCACACAGAATACATAAGAGCTTATAAAATACTGAGTGTAATAAAATATAGCTTGAAGCAAATTCAGTCTACCAAATCCATGCAAGCATCCTCAAAACATCACCCAAACCCACGCGCTCACTCTGTTACCCAAAAGATCCAATACCTTCAGTCAATGTCCAGTCTTCAGACGTTCTCAGGTGATTATCCCTTTTCATCTCAGTCCATTCTTCACATTTTATCTCCCTCTCCCATGAATGTTTTCATATTTCTTGCCACACATTCATAAAACTTAACCAATCTCTCTCCCTACCTGCTCATTAACTCCAGTAAACCAGCTTTGTCTGTGTGTCTATGGCCGTAAGGTACATTAACCAGCGAAACTCTTTATCCTTCGCTATGCCTCACTCGCTTTCATTCTTTCATGTATTTGTTAGAGGGGTTGGCCGCCAGCAAGTTGATGAACAAAAGGCAATCTGAGAAGAGAGTGAAATATTAATGCTCTCTAATGCAGCCAAGTCCCCCTATACTGACCCCCGTCATACTGTGTCTCCCTCTAACACACACACACACACACATTATAGCCATGGTGCCAAAATGGAGTTAAAGTCAACTTTGTCTAAAATGTCTAGAAAATTCCACAATGACAGTTCATTTCATTTCAAAACCTTGCACCTCCAAAGCTATACATTTAAAAGAGATGAAAAAAAAAACAATTCTTAAATGGGTATTTTGGCCTATAATTAGCATGTAGTATATGTCTCTCAGCCACATGAGCAGAATTTCATATCATTTTTCATTTCTTATACCAATGTCCTTTAGCTATATTGTGCAATTACATCAAACAACAACCATAGCAATAAAGAAATCCCCCCATTTGGAACTTTACACATTCAAGGTACATCATCAGAAGTTGATTTTCCAACTCTTTAACTTCCAAGAAAGTCATAAAAAAACCCCAGCTCCACTCTGGACTATTGCTGTAAGAGGCGAGTGGGCATGTTTACAACAGCTGTAGCTGCATTTTAAATGTTGGTGTTCCCCTTACCTTTCATTCATTATCTGTAACCCTTATCCAGTTCAGGGTCGCGGTGGGTCCAGAGCCTACCTGGAATCATTGGGCGCAAGGCGGGAATACACCCTGGAGGGGGCGCCAGTCCTTCACAGGGCAACACAGACACACACACACACATTCACTCACACCTACGGACACTCTTGAGTTGCCAATCCACCTACCAACGTGTGTTTTTGGACTGTGGGAGGAAACCGGAGCACCCGGGGGAAACCCACGCGGACACGGGGAGAACACACCAACTCCTCACAGACAGTCACCCGGAGCGGTGTGTGATTGCGACACTATCTGCTGCGCCACCGTGCCGCCCTCCCCTTACCTTTAACATTTGTTATTATAACGCATCAAAGTTATGACACAAATGTCATCTCAATTTATAATATATACTTTTTTATTATGAACATTAAAACTTCTTTTCCTACTTTGTCTATAAAGGCTTAAACAATTAAACAACGTCACTTTTTTTCATACAATAAAACGGTCAGCAAACACCACTTTCTGTCTGTCTTGCTCTTTTGGTCTCATTCTCTCCGTTTCTTCCAGGTCTTCCTTGTCTCGTTCTGTTAACTTCAGGAGTTGTAAGCCCTGCCCACAAACCACCACATAGGCTCCTCCTTCTGGATTTAGCCCCTCCTTGTGCCACACCCACAAACCCGCAGCATCTGCAGTGTGTGAGAATATCGTCCCCTGGTGCTGAAGTCCATCTTCGCACAAACGCCACACACACACGCGCTGGTCTGGGGAAGTGGACACGAACAGTGTTGAATCTAAAGTGCTCAAGGCAGTCAGAGGAGCAGAGTGCGCTAATGGGACAGACCAGTGAGAAAGCAGCTGTGGACATACAGCCTCTGGATGGCTTAAGTCTACTTTAATCTTCATAACAGACAACTTTCCATCATCTCCGCCACTGGCCAAAGTGATTATGTCTTTGTTTTCTACAACTTCATGATGTTCAGGTATTACGAGGGTATTCACTCCACTTTGGTGGACAGGAAAAGAGAAGCAAGGAGCAGATGGACCTGTAAGGCACAAACATATGGTGCTGTATTTAAATAAATGAACAATCATGGAATTACTGTGCATAAGATCAGCTTTAAAAGGAGTAGACATTATTTACAAACATATAATACCAATACTTTTATAAATTACATTATTTATAATGGTCCAAGTACAACTCACAGAACACAAATAACCAAACAGCTGCAAAATCCCAGCGTTAGACTCTGTTGAGCTGCTCCCAGCAATGGGGCAGACTTGTAAAACTGGTGTCAAATTAAGGTAACTGTAAACTGGGTCAAACCTGTTTACATGAATTGCTCAGCTATTAGAATCAGTTCATGTGTACAAATAAATGAGTATACGTGTGACCCTAGAGCAGTACTCCTACTGTGTGTACTTTCTACATGTGGACCCAGTTCTCACAGGCTGCTGACTCACCGTGCCAGCTGTCCGCGTATTTACTGTCCAACACTGCAGTCAGATCCCACAGAGCTACAGCACCATCTGTAGCCCCACTGAACAACAACACATGCCTGGGGTGGGTGGGGATGAGAGAGAGTGAGAGAGAGAAAGTGACAGAGTGTAAAGAAAGAACAGTACTTATGATTTGAGTTATATAGTTGACTTACTGTTTCCCATGTTGATCCTCCAGGCTGCAGGAGGCGACACTGAGCACACAACGCTTATGGTAAAAACTCTCCCAAAGCAGCTCCATCTTTTTGTTGTCCTCTCTCAGAGTGAAAATCCTGACAATAAGAATGAATATTATTACAATGTTTGCCCCTATAATTAAATCCAATTGGAAAATAAGATAATCTTTGATATGCCCCTGTTAAAAAGGTAGTATGTCATTGATTTACAAACACACACACCTTACTGCACCATCACTGCATGCAAGTGCCAGGAAGACCTCATCTGTCCCATTCTGCAGAACTGTCATTGACATATACCTGCAAATCAACACCACTGTCTCATTAACAGAACCATGCCATTCAACCACTGTGGAGGCTCAATCACCAGGTAAGACTATGAATCTAAAGGACGCCACTATGATGATGCTAACACGCCCCCTAGTGTCCAATTTCAGAAAACACAGCATGTTTTACATCAAACCCTGTGTACCAGGATTCAAATACTGGAGATGAGAGTGTCCCAAGGGCAGTGCATTAAAATATTATCCCAAACACTTCTGTTATCTGTAACCATACTTTTACAGGCAGTGTATATTTATAACATCCATATGCAGGCTCACCTCGTCTCTGGGTCCATTTTTACAGTTTTGTGTCGATTCTTCCTCCGCTCCCACTGCTCATCCAATCGGTGGCCAGCAATTTGAGTTACCTGACAGACAGGCCAGTTGAGCTGTTCGTCCCAGCCAATCAGGAGGTAGTAGCACTGTAGCTGTGCCCGCCCCCCAGCGGAAAACATCAGTGTGGAGATTGAGGAAGATGGTTCTGTCCACCTGTCTTTTTTCTCGTCTCTTGGGACTGCAGCCAGAGTTCGCACACTGGAGATATGGTCAGCTATAACAGCAAGAACTTTCACTGTCCCCTGCTCTGGTTTCACTGCTAGCACGCTCACTGTGGTGTCTTCACCACCTGTAATAAACACTTCACAAGCTTCAGAGGAAAGGACAGATTTGGAAACACTACCGAGCCGGCGAACACAGCCCAAACCTCTGCCATGAAGCCCCTCCCTCAGGGTGTGGCCTCTCACCTCAGTTGTTGAGGAAGTTAAACTTCGTGACGCCATGACAGCCCCTTGCTTGATGAAGAGCAGGGTACCTTGTACGAGAATGTGGTTGGATGGGTGTGCTTCACTGGAGGGACAGATATAAGCCCATGATCTGTGTCCTCCTCCACAAGCGACTGAAAACAGCTTCTCTTGCCTCAGTGGATCCCACAAAACAAACTGGACAGAGTGGAAACCAACCATAACAAACCTGACCTCTGAGACAATTTCTCCATCTCCTTTTGCTTTGGTTAATCTCTCTTCACCGTTATTACTTTTTACACTCTCATGTCCATTCTCTAACACTCTTTGTGCTGTTCTCTGTCCATCACATTCTTCATCTCTGGTTCCCTGCCTTTCACAGTGTGGTCCTAATTTACATTCATTACCATCGATGAACAGAACCTTTTCCAACCATTCCATCCCTTTGCAAGCACGCTGGATCTGGCGCACATTCAAAGAGTCTCCTCTGACTGTCAGAATTCGCACACACCCATCGCGGCCAGTGCTGTAACATACACCCTGATGTTCACACACACTTGTGACGCCTTGTTTTCCGTGGATGCCAAACAGCGTGCTGACGGGGGAGATGAGAGCACTGACACCATCCTCAGTGCACTCGTTAACCCTTTCTACACTATCCTTATTCTCCTCACTGCTCTTCATCTCCCTGTAGAGCAACAGTGAGCCTCTCCGGTCTCCACAAACCCACAATCCATCCTTTGCATGGGGCAACAGTACGGCTGCAGTTAGCCATCGTTTGGCACAAGGTGGCAGCAGAAATGGCTTCATCTTGTTCAACGTCAAAACCGGGCCTGTTTCATCCACATCCATCTCTACTGTCCATCTGTACACCAGTCCTTCAGAACCAGAAACCAAGAGGCACCAACTTCTATTACCCCATCCTTCCACCCATTGTAAAGAGTGGATTTTCCCTTCACATTCTTGCAAGAACATACCTGCACCAGGATTGTTCAGAGAAAATACCTGAACGCCTCCATTTAGGTTTCCCACTGCACACACCCATACGCCTTCATCAGAAGACAATGTCTTCATCTGTGCTACTTCCATCACACAATAGGACTGAAATTCGGGACCACCCTTCCAAACTGCCTTCCACAATCCATGTTGATGCAAAAACACTTCGCCTCGATCAGTGCAGACAAGGACGCCATCATGACCTCCTACTGACCGCACCACCTTAGGGGAGCCTTGCCCACAAAACCCCAGATCTGTTTGGTTCTCATCCTCCTCTTTCTTGTTGCTCTGCTCCATAACCTGCCATAGCCGTATCCCTCCATCTGCACCTCCAGTAGCCACCCATTTACGTCCTTCACCCACAGAGTTCTGACTGACAGCCAGTGCCCTGATACCACCTGATCTATGGCCTTTCAATGTTCGTCCCACCCTACCATCACCTTCCCATTTCCACAAGAGGCAAGCACCATCCTCCCCAGCACTGTATACCACGTCGGGTGAGAGTCTAACACAGAACACTCTGGCCTGATGCCCGTAAAGCACCCTCAAGCATGTGGGCTTTTCTTCTCCGCAACCTCCATCTCCACCCAGCTTTCCAACGTGCCACAAACGAACGCTGCGATCATCTGATGCTGAAGCTAGCCACCCAGAGCTCTGGAGGTAGCACAGGCTGAAGATCACACCGTTATGACCAAGTAGTCGCCTCTCAACATGGGCAAGGTTGTCTGCTCTAGCTCCTCCTGGCCTCCATAGCACCAGCTGGTTAAAAACAGTTCCCCCCACCAGCACTGAGGTGTCCCAGTTTGGCCCGATCAGAATTGCAGAGTAAAGCAGGCATGCCTCTACACAAGAGCAGAGAGCCAGGACTTGCCCAGACAGTGGCTCTAGAAGCAGTGCTGCATTATGAGCAAGTGATATGCCTAGTAATGGACAGACATCTTCACATTTCAGCCAAGATACATCCAACACCCAATCCTCGAGCTCCAGGAGAGGGCCTACCACTTCTAAGCTGTGGCCAGAAGACCTGACTTTTATAAGGCGCACGCCTTTTCCACCAAAAACAACCAGCTCCACGTCATCTTGTATGGTTGCTCTCTCCGGAAATATAGCGTCACTGTTATTTTGCTTCTTGGGTTGTATTCCATGGATACAGTAGTTATGGAGAACATTAACCGACACTGTCTGTTTCTGGGCGTCTTGGAGGGAGAAGATAGACAAGATTGGTCCCACACCTGGCAGGAAAAGCAAATATATTAGTGCAAGTGAAAAAACAACATTTTCACGGACAAACACACACACTGATGCTCTAACAGTAGTTTTCCAGATAGAGTTGCTAATATGATGTTCTACTGTTAACACGAAATATCTTAGTTTTGATCAACACTACGTAACCACAGTTAAACATGTTGAGATGCTAAAATCCTTGTATCTGGAGTTTGTGATTAATGTATTTAAATGCACAACTATTAGTGCATTTTGTCTTTGGGCCAAATATCACAACAATGTCTTCACGAAGCATCATACAACATTTTTCCTCAAACCATCCACTTCTGATTCTAGATGATCAACATTAACAGCAATCAAATTGACTAGCACTTGGTAATAAAATTGTAATTTTTCAGGAGTGCACAAAATATCTCACCTGTTAACAGGTAGTCATCTCCCAGGAACTCTAGGGCTGTCACAGGTGCCACAAGCACAGAGCTCTCCAGCACAGTTCTGTTGAGTGTCATCCTGCACATTATAAACATAAATATTCAAAGTTACTACAATACCCAGAATGACAGCACGGCACAGATCTGCACTTGTGTATCGCTGCAGTGACATCAGAATATATACTTTTAATCATTAGAATTTAGAAAGAAAATGATCAAGCTAGCAAATGAATACAAGTTTATTTAAGCAAGACAATTATTAATTAGCTTACACTAAACTCAAGGCGAACTCTTTCTTCTAACATGTCATTCCTGATGGTCCTGGAAATGGTAGCATACCAACTTTACGCAAAATTACGAATAAAAACATACATTCTCTCATGTTTTTTAGAACACCAGCGTGTCCTCTTGCATGTGTGTTAATCCGGGTCTCTTCCGCATGTACGATTGCACTGACCAATCACAGCGCAGAATACTGCACCATGTCCACGCCTTTGTGGGCAGTAGTACATGTATTGGAAGCTCTTTACCATAATAAATGACAGCAACTGGAGTCATAAACAATCATAATGTATATATGAAAGGTTTCTCTTACAAATGATTATAAAACAAAGAATGTTACACGTTAAATTGTTGTTTTAATCTTAAAGAAAAACGCGTTGGCCCTACTTAGCTCAGAAAAAGGGCATTTATAAACGAATACTTCAATCAATTGTCCAGTAGCGAGATATACAGCCTATGGCAAAATATTTGTGTTTGCTAATTTAATTCATTAGTAGGTAGTCGAAGCCATTATTTCATTATCTATCCTGTGCGTTTTAAGGATCCATTTAATATTGTCTGCTCCAACCCCCCTTTTAACTATGAATATCCAAAGCGCTACCCAAATCCGATCTATATATCAAGCTCTCCGGAGAATGTTAGTAAATCCCGAAAGCCTATGAAATATACATCTGAGGATTTACGCAGCGCCGCTTTACTCTTTACGCAAAGTGCGTACACTGCGCACGAGTAAAGCTCTGTTGTTTAAATTTCGTGTGGACCGCTCAAACATAAAGGGGTGGGGACGAACAAAGTATATTTTTATGGAATAAAATAATTCATCCTCACAGGTGAGTTGATAATGCCGGCTAGCGAGCAAAGTATAAATTCGGAGAAATGTACAGCCTTTTGTAAATGTGTGTAAAAAATGTTGTTAGCCTTAATCCTAGTCTCGAACCGTTTCGTCTGGCAACTTAATACGATGCAAAGGTTTAGCTATGTGGCTAACGCATTAGCTCGACAGACAAATGATGATAAATAATCGCAGGAAGGCATTAAAACCATTAAAAAAGAAGACGAATACCCATAACGCGTAGTTATGCTATTCATTCGTGCACATTACTGTTAGAGAGACAACGTTAGTGAGAACAGCGGTGTGGTTCCCGACGCAGACAGCAGACAGACGGATTAAGCCTAGTCCCAGACTATGGAGGATTTTCAACAGTGCCGCTTACGCTCGAATTCACGTACTCAGTTTGTTTTTCTTTCCTAATAAAATGCACGCCTTGTTTGGGCTGGTTTATATTACTCCTGTTTTCTATTCTCACGGCGTGCAATAAACCAATTGCAATCGCTGTATTAAAAATAACATCCCCCAGATCAGAGTGGGGCCCTAAGCGGTTTTTGTTGTATTCTCCCTTTGCAGCCTCTGTACTTGCTCCCTCCTTAGGGCACTTACACAAGTACGAATTAGTCATCTGCTAAGAACATTATGCCCAAAACTTTCCAGACACCTCTTCATTGAACGTTTCTAACTGGGAGTTTATACCCATTTTGTTGCAGGAACAGCATCTTCTCATCTATATTAGATGTAATGGTTTGACTGCACGAATAAAGTCCAGTACAGATGTTGCATGATCTCTTCTGGATCAGAAACGCCTATTCACCAACAGTCCAACTCATCCCGAAGATACTGGATGCGCAATGATGTAGGGCTTTATGCCCCTCTAACCCACACTTGACATTCAGCCTGATTTAGACTTGTTAAGAAACGCCAGAGTTTCCTATTTAATAGGTAACTGCTTTGTGTGATTATTATACTAAGATGCTCCCTGAGCCCAGAAATTTAGTACTAGTCTAGATTTTTTTTTCTTGCATGTCTGAGAAAACAGCCTACGGAGAACCTGTTTTGAGTTCTAAATTCTGAAATGTGTATCCAAACTATGAGAAGTGAAAGTTTAATATTGTGACTGTTCTGTTTATTACAGAGTTCACAAATGCACCTACGGACCTCGGACGCATCAAGTGGATATTGCCATTGATGACCAAGCAGCCTTACACATGTTGTTATGCTTATTTTAGCTATTGTTTATAAAAATATAGCTTGTACATTTTGTAAATTACTTTTTTTTAAACTGTTACTTCATGTAAAAATTAAATTAACCAATGACCACAGCCCTGTAATGTAAATGAGTGACGTACTCTGACGCTAAAGTTCAAAACACTACTTTTTAAACAGCTAGAACTCCATGAAAAATGACCATCTAGCCTTATTTCTTGATGCGTGGCCCTTTTTGACTCTACACCAGCAGCTATCTCTGCACACACACAGACACACACAAACACACACAAACAGATGAAGATGCTCACCACCATGACATATCGAATGCCTAACTTCACGCTAGAGCAGAAACTCTACTTGCTGCAGAAGATCCATAGTGTGGTGGATGCCGTACAGGACTTCCGCAAGGACACCAACACCACTGTGTACCGCAATGCTGTGTGGGCTGAACTGGCACAGGCCTTCAATGAGGCCTTTCCTAACCGGCCGCCCAGCAGTGTGGGGTCCCTCAAGACTCTGTGGAAGAGGCTGAAGGTGGAGTGCCGTGTAGCTCTGCAAAGAAGGCAGGAACAGCAGGCAGCTGGCATGCCTCTCACTGCCCTTACACAGGTTATTCCACAAATGTTACATTTCCTCCTACCTCCCATATGTCATATATTATCAGCCTCCAAAAGTCTTCTTATTCAGAAATATGAAATTATTCCACAAATAGGATCCATTTTTAAAATTCAGGAATTTACAAACAAAGTAATTTTAAAAAAAAATTGCAAAATTCTGTGTCACTCAATACAAATTTGCCCAATAAGCAGTACCCGAGAAATCAGTCTATCTTCAGGATTACTCTGGTATCTGTCGCGGTCAGTACATACAACCACTCCCTGCTAGTTTCAGTGAGTTCTGTTTTAAGACACAAATTTGGTTTGGTTTTTCGTTAACATTATCATTTTCTTTTACCCCCCCCCCCCTCTTTCCCCCCAGGTGCAGCGGGAAGTCATGGCTCTGGTGCCAAACTTAATCAACAACCTGGAGGATCTGGATGGAGATGGTAGCTATACCTCAGTCACAAATAACTCACCTGGACCAAGTAATTATTTAAACTTACTGATGCAGGGTTCATGCTGCCTGTGGTGTGATAGCTATACTACTTCCCATGGATATAAATGAATAAAAGATCTAATTGCTTGTTCATTTTCTTTCTCTCAGTGACAGGAGGTACCAATGGAAATGAACCTGAGGATCTGGATCAAAATGACGTAATGCACATTTTAAGAATTTCTCCAATAAATACCAAATGTGTGTAAGGGATACAGAGCTTGTAAACTAATGCATTGTCTGCTTAGCATTCCAGTTAAGATTACAATTGCAATGCTAATTTACAGAAATGTAAAGTGGCAAAAGATTAAAAATTGACTCAGTTCTCACATTAATAATTATTGCTATTTAACATATTAACAATAATGATAACCCAGCTTTCCAGACCCAGATTAAGGCTAAACATAGATCAAGATTTCTAAGAATAATTCATCGTTTTCTGTATGTGATCTATACTGGAAACAGCAAGAAACTGTTAAGTTATAAATATTTTTTAATAATGTGTTAAAGAATATATTGTTACCATTATCTGCCACAAGATTAGATTTGTATTTTTTAAATGAGGCATTCTGGATGTTAATTTTGCCCAGAAGCTAAGAATATTCAGAATATACAATGCTCTTTATAATTCTGCATGTCTAATATTTCTTTAATTCATAGTGTTTAGTCTTACAAACATTATATTATTAGATAATGTATCCTCATCATTTTAAACAGGACAGGGTGAAACAAATAGGCTGCATTTGTTTTACAGGAACTTGACAATAAAGAGTTTGTAGCTATCAATGTTGGTTTGGCCTCACCCAAAGAACCACCACTGGACTCCGAGACATCACCAGGCCCTGCCCCCTGCTCTCCCTCCCAGCAGTATCACGCACGTTCCACCTCAACTTCCAAGGTCACCTCTCACCGCTCTTCCCTGCTCTTCCCTGGTCAGCCGAGAACCAGCTCGAATCTGGGAATGAGCCTGGGGTCTGGGTCGAGAGGCCTGACCTTTGAACTTTCTCGCAGAGGGTCATCAGGGGTAGCGCCTTCTATCCCATCTTTGGCGCAGGCAGAGAACTCGTTTGCATTTGGAAATGCACGTGGGCTGGACTCTGCAGGCTGGGAGACACGCAGACAGGAGGCTCTGGAGTTGGAACATCAGCAGAACATGAGTCTTCTGCTCCTGCAGCAGTGTGTGTGGGAGGAGAAGCGGAGAGCTGCCCGTCAGAAAGAAAAAGCAGCACGAGCTAAGAAACGCTATTACCAGGCCAAACTGCGCAGGCTGGGAGATCAAGTGCAACTCTCCAGCAGTGACAGTGAAGAGGAGCAGCCCCACCCATGATGTCAGCTTCAAGAACTCTCCAGTAAAAACATTCAAGAACATTAGTTGTGGTTTTTTTTTATCTATTGATGCCTTTTTATTTTCCTATGAAGACAGATAATTTTATTTTTGAGTAACCATGTGTTTGGAGTATGTCCCTTGTGTTTTGGAGTATCTTGTAATGTATGTTGTTTATGTGGCTCATATCACTGAAGATGCTCAGCCTGTTTCAAATGCTCTAAAGCCTCCTCTTCTCCTTTGCTCCTCTACCTCATTAGATCTTCCATTTAAGGTAGCTCTGGGTGCAACACAAAATACCTTTGATATCTAGAAAGATGTTTTCACTTTCATTTTATTTTTTTAATTTTATTTTATACAATGTTTAATATAGAATTTTCAAGGGCTGATGACTGACATGATGCGTATCCAGCATTTCATAATCTATTGTAGTTTACTCTTTATAGAATGTAAATGATTGACCTTGTACACTGTAAACTTATTGGTGAAACAGTGGTGAATTTGTTTTCAGTGTTTAGCAAGAGGGCAAGTAGAGAGGATTGTATTTTAGAGCTTTGCGATGGGAACTCAAGTAGACTGTAAGCTGATATAATTATTCTTTCTCAGGTATGTTTTGGCTGGACAGTGGTCTGCTGGAAAAAGGACAAAATATCTTGTAAAAACAGGGAACCCTCAAACTGTTGCTGAAAACATTGTACATTAAAGGGGCACTCCGGCCAAAAAGAAAAGTGTAGGTATCACTACATGTATTGTATGTGCGTTGTACACATGCTAACTTTCATCCTGCAGTGAAGTAGCTGTAGTCTATAGAGTAAAAAATAGGCTACAAAACCACCTTCTGATAATATATTTGTAAGATGGGAGGAACATTTGAAATAAATATTGTTGTTTTACTGTAATAGCTCTTAAAATGACAATAAACTATGGCAAATAACACTAAGGATTTAAACGATGTTAGCACTCTAGCTGGGAGTCTAGACAACTTTCAGTTTGGCTTCTTTTTATTGGCAGAAAGCCTAAAACTTATGCTTAACTCTGGGACCAGTTGATGACCAAGAAAAGTGTTGTGCTACGGCTAGGAAGTATTTATTAGCTCAATGGCTAGGTTAGAGATTAGAAATGGGTAAACCTGGGGGTTTATTCCTGGGGGTTTTCTCTAGCGTTTGCATAATGCGTGTTGGGTATAGAGATGACAGTGATGACGTCTGTCAAACTAATGAGGCTAAGGTATTGTAATTTAAGGCCGGAATGTCTCTTTAAATGAAAAATTAAGTTTGCTCAGCAACAAACACAAAACACTTGCCATCATCTGCAAATATCTTTCAGGTGAAAAAAGAAGACTCATAAGCAAAACTGGTAGCAATAATTTTTTTTTTTTAAATGTCCAACATTTCTCTTGTACGGTTTCTGTGGTAACCAATTATGGGCAGCTTTTTTTTCCCAAGGCCCCCCAATGTAATCGGGATAGCACACATCCCATAATAAAAACACATTAACCAGTGATACAGCCCCCTCCTGTTTCTATCTTTTTCTCCACTTGGAAACTTACTTTTACCCAGAATGCATTGTTAACAGTAGAATTGGGGCTCATATCAAACAATACATGTACCAAAATGTTACACATTGTACATTTTAACAAAGTAAACTTCACTCTCATACGTTCAGTTTTCAAAAGAAGCTTTTCTCTCACTCTCAAGCTTTCTCACACACAAAGTTATAAAAACACTCCAGGAAAAATGATGCAGTTGATAAATTAACCCTAATAAATATTGATAATAAATAAAATAAATGAATCTTATGTCTGTACAAGATAAAGATACATTGTAATAAATTAAATATAAAAGATGTAAGTAGTAAAAAAGGATTGGAGCACTTTTCTGACAGGTATGAGGTATAAAAGGAATGATACAGGTTCTCTTATTTGGCTGAACCATATATGAAGATACTGAGGATAAGCCGAGAGATGAAGTCAAGTGATGTATGTTTATTTCCCGTTATCTATTTAAGCAAAATACTGCAGCTTTATGGACTTACAGCGCCAAAGTGTTTGAATTGTTTTCTACATCTTCCTTTTGCCCTGTCAAGTCTAATATAAACACTTGATTGACATTGATTTACATTGACTTTCAATTTCCAATAAACTCAGTCACTTACAGCTAATCTAGGCCAGCTGTGAGTCCTCAATTGAAGTCTGAACCGTAATAAACGTGACAACTAAAGCTTTCCTGTATCAGCACTTTCAAAAACAGAAATAGACACATTGTAACAGCTTCAGCACAAACAAACTCCCAAAAGACATGAACAGTGATCCCACAGTGGCAGTTCTACTGTGGCTTGTGGAATACCAAATGCACACCAAAAGGCCAGATCAGATCTAGAACAGAATGTTCTAGAGAATAAACAAACAGGGCAAAATTAATTTGATCAGTTAGGGAAAACACTGCATACGGATGCTCAAATTTCTCCTTAGCAATTTCAGGAGAAAGCTCTAAAAGCGTTTAGCTACATCAGTTTAGAGTTAGGGCCTATGAAGAAAAAGTAATATTGTCATAGTTGTACTATCCAAATTAGAAGGATATAATTTAATTATAGGAACTCCTAAAGGCACAATAAACCATAAAAGGAGTCTCAATGTAAGGGAGTCACTGTAAAGCTACATATGAGGTAAATTACATGTTACAATTTCTTCTAAAAGCAGAAAGTCTTTTATCAGCTTAAAATGAGTTTAATATTGAACATCAAAAAATATATAAGTGAATCTCTGTTAGCTTATGCTACGTATGCTACTTCTTTGAATATCAGAAATTAGCATTAAGCTTATGCTATGTATGCTACTTCTTTCAATAGCAGAAATTAGCATTAGCATAGTGGTTTAACATATGACCTGAACTGAAGCCTAAGGTGTAATAGTCATGGCTGGTTACTGATATAGGTATTTGAACTGCGTTTATGTTTAGTTTACAGTATTAATTTCTGTTTATGCTAATGTTTATTTAACTTTGGGCATACCAGTACACTTTCTGCCAATAAATTAGTTTAGTATTCTATTAAATCTCCTGAAATGGCTAAACTGAAAGCCAAGCAAGCGTACAGCATGCCTTCAGAGTTCTTAAGGATGGGCAAATGTTTTCAACAACCACATATTTGAGTACGTTGCAGCAGTATATTTTAACCGTCTCAGTCGTTACCTTCATTCCCTTTCAAACCATCAGCCTTATAACAATCCCTTGATTGACAATCGTACCGGTCAAATCATATCTCATTAGTTCAAACTACTTTACATTTACAATCATGACAGTTGGAGTATCCCACCAGCAACACATAAAGATGCTGACCTCCTCACGTCTATCAATCCCTCCTTAACCAATCCAAACCTCTGATCCATATCCAGTCTCCTGGTTCCTCTGTCCGCCAATGGGAAGAATTTAAAGAAAACATAAAATATGTAAAAGATTGAGGATCAGTTTGGAATAGGTTTGGGAATGGTTTGGGAATGCCTTAATGCTTTCTTTTCCATTGAAACACATATTCATTCACTCTACAACCCCATATGCCGGACACAATCTTTAAAAACATCACTTGAGATTTTTCTTGTTCATCTCCAATGAAAAAAATACAAAAATGTATAAAAAGGTTCTATACAGGCTATGTTTTCTTTCTTTCGCTGAGTGGCTTTTTTAGTGTCAGTTCTCCAGTGTGTCAGCTGTGGAGGTTGAATTCCATATTAATGGTGAATTTCACCTGTTTCCCCTTATACTCTACTTGGCTTTGGTTTGCTGTCATAGAATTTGACAGAAACCATATGATCAGAGACTCCACCACACTGTTTCCTCAATCAGTCAAAATCTCATATCCTCCAGTAGCCCGGAATTCATCTGTCTAGCTTCCTTCTGTCCCTCTGTGCCCATGAGCAGAACTGCACCACAGGACTGAGAGGATGTCATCAGGACTGTCCATCACTTCTGTGGGCTCTGTCAGAACGGGAGGAAGGCATGGACAGGAGAGAAAGTGAGAGAGCGTTTGTTAATAAAATTAAAAAAAGACAGAAGACTAAAAAGATTGTTAGATATGGTTTTTGGTTTAACTTTAACATGAAAGTGAATGCATCGGAATGCAACATCAATTCACAAACATAATCACAAGGGAAGATGAGTGCATGAGGACTGAAGAACATGGACACGATATTTTCAAGCATCAAAGGGCCCTTGTGATTTCAAACAGCTGAATGTCTGAGGGAAGTTAAAAGCCTACTCCTTGAGGTGCCTGACATCCAAAATGATATGTGAACACTTCAGAAAAAGGGTGAAGAAAGGGTCAGCACTTACTCAGAGTCTGGTGAGACTTCAGAGACGCTCTGAGAAGTTGCAGAGTGAGGAGGTGGGGAGGGGGAGGGTCCAGCAGCTGCAGAGGCAGGGTTAGGGGGTGGGGTTAGTACAGAGGAGCTGAAGGAAGCTAGGATAGAGGAAAGAATGTCCAGGTGTTCACTGGAAGGAGGGCGACTGGGCGGAGCTCCGGGGGCTGTTGCAGGGGATGCTGTGGGGTACCTACATGGAGGAGCGGAGTCTAGACGTCCACGTCGAGGCAGTGTGGCTTCTTGGGGCTCTTCTGTGATTGGTGGAGGGGGAGAAGAAGTTGGGTGAGGCTCTGGGTGTGAAAGCTGGCGCGGGGGCAGAGTTCGCAGCCACTCACGGCAGGGTTGGGCTGACCCTCCGTTAGTCTCCAGCTGCTCTCGTGAGCGGCTGCTCATCAGGGCCCCCCCGAGGTGTTCTCGAGATGCCTGTCTTCTGGTCAGTGTGCTGAGTTGCACCCTGGACCCACCCAATGAACTCTCTGCTCCTGCGAGCCCAGCCACACCCAATCCTGCAGCTAGGTCCTCCCTCGATGCATGAACACTGTGGGCAGGGCCTAGACGTTCTCTGGATCCACCTAGGTGCTCTGCGCCAAGCTCACGTCGCCGTGGCAGCAGGTCAAGGTTATCACGTGAACGCTGCCGCCGTGCCAGCGAGTCAAGGTGCTCCCGGGAGGAGTAGCGTGATGCTGGCTGGGACAGCGAGCCCGTGCCTGAGTACATGCGGCCATAAGAGGCTGCCGGGACGCCTCGGTGACCCAGAGTGGATGTGCGGTACCAGGACAGTTCACTAGGAACTCGGCCCACCGCTGATAAACCCTGCAGAGTTGGCGGGCAGCCGAGGCGGTTCTTTAAAATCCCTGGGGAAATGGAAAGAAAGAGAGCAATTCAATATATATATATATTTGGATTTTCTTTATATAGACAATAACATACATATCATATGCAAAATACACATACAGTTAGTACAGAAATCAAACATGATTGGTTACAGGCAAAACTGCAACCAATACACACAATATTTAAATATACAGAAAAAACAGACTCCTGAACTATATCTAGCTTGGATAACAGTTTAGTAAACCACACATTTGCTCACCTTTGCGATGTCTATGTGTATGTGTCAGTCCATTTTCATCCCCACTGGTTAGCGCTGCATCTGTCTGGTTGTTGTTTGCTGCATCTTTGCTGTAATCGCCCCCTAGGCGGCGCTCTGAACCCCATTTTTGAAGAGAGTGGACCTCGCACTCCTCCAAGGCTGGCCAATAGGAGAGCAGGTCATTCCCATCCAGATCTGACACGCAAACAACACACCAGGCAATTGGCTTGTAGGATA
>NC_089813.1:33707868-33717868 GCF_029633855.1 Hoplias malabaricus | reverse complement strand
GAGAGAGAGAGAGAGAGAGAGAGAGAGAGAGAGAGAAAGAGAGAAAGAGAGAGAGAGAGGGAGAGAGAGAGACTGATGACATTTATGGAGAAGGACACATTATTCATTTGGCAGCAACATGTCATACCCTGAAGGAAAGTTTAACACAACAGTGACAGCTCCACACACACCATCACTAATGGCACAGCACCCACAGCGAGGTACACTGAACCCAGAGACACGCAAGTCACATGTTTATTAAGTTTTCTGATTACCAAAGCCGAGAAATAATTTTTCACTACATGACATTTTTCATATTTTTCACAGGCAATAAGCAATACTGTTAATTTAATTTCGATTCATTTGATCTTTTCAATTCCACCTCCACAGTGATGCAGGCTGCCAAATAAACACAGCCCACAACTCTCCTCACACTTCTCAAAATAACTGTCATCAAGCTGTGCTCTGTGCCTGTAGGAAGACGTGGCAGAAGTACACAATTTCATACTGAAGTTAAAGCTCAAATAACATACAGTTATTATTTAAAAAAAACATATTATGCTCCACACAGTTAACCAATGAGAATCTCTAGTTACTGATTCACTAAAGTATATCAAGTTTTACGTGGAAATAAAGTGCAGTAATCAAAGTAGTACATTAATTACAACCTCTGTTCCAAAGCTTACCTCAGTGTATTTAGTCTGAGTCTTAATCTGGTTTAAACATTTAGTGCAAATTCTAACCTCATCATCAACACTGTGATAATTTGATTTGTTTAAAAACAGTACAAGACAACTCTCTGTCCTGGTGATATGGCTACTTGCAAAAGAAGCCCAGCCATAATCTTAAAGCAAGATTCATCCATCTATCCATTATCTGTAACCGTTTATCCAATTCAGGGTCACGGTGGGTCCAGAGCCTACCTGGAATCATTGGGTGCAAAGCAGGAATATACCCTGCAGGGGGCGCCAGTCCTTCACTGGGCAACACACACACACTCACGGTCACTTTTGAGTCGCCAATCCACCTACCAACATGTGTTTTTGGACCGTGGGAGGAAACCGGAGCACCCGGAGGAAACCCACGCAGACACGGGGAGAACACACCAACTCCTTACAGACAGTCACCCAGAGCGGGAATCGAACCCACAACCTCTAGGTCCCTGGAGCTGCGTGATTGCGACACTACCTGCTGCACCACCGTGCCTAAAGCAAGATTGACATTCCCTAATGCATACATGCTACAGCAATAACAGTAAATAAAATGATTCGTATTTTATAAAAAACAATACATTGTTGTGGATGATGTTTAAAGGTGAGTCTTGCACACTTCTCTGTTTTGTATAAAGCTGTAGCATCCCTGTGATTTAGGGGAGTGGCTGTGGAACATTCATTTATCCAGTTCAGGGACGCGGTGGGTCCAGAGCCTACCTGGAATCACTGGATGCAAGGCGGGAACACACACTCACACATTCACTCACACACTTTTGAGTTGCCTACCTAACAACGTGTCTTTTTGGACCGTGGGAGGAAACCCACACGGACACAGGGAGAACAGACAATTACCCGGAGCGGGACTCAAACCCACAACCCCAGGATCATGGAGCTGTGGGACTGTGACCCCACCTGTGACCCCACCATGCCGCCATACACAGTGGATATATGAGGTGGGACCTCGCTTAAACATACCAGTTTCTACAAAATCACCTACTGCATTTTTAATATTGCCTGTTCTGTGGAGGAGTGCAGCGACACAAATATTGACAGTTGAGTCAATTGAATAAATGATTCAATGTAATATGTTTCTTGTACCAGTATGACAACAGCAATAGGTCCAGCAAAGCTCCAAATGAGTTTATCATAAAGAGAGATCCAGCAGAAATCAGGGTTTCCATAACCCTCTGGGTCCAGACCCACAGCCAGTCCTGCAACACACAGAAATCCCTGTAAATATATTTTTTTTTCAGCCATTAAAGTGATATGTTTAGTTCAGGCTTTGATTTAGTCTAGAATGGAAAGAACATTCTAGAACAGAGGTCATCTAATCCAGACCTTGTATCTATGTTCAAGGATGGGTTTTTAAAATGTATCATCTTGGGGAAACACAAACCCTAAACCCACTAAACATGTTCTCTCATATTCACACTATTCTAGTACATCATCCTTCTCTCAATGTTAAAGATCATCCAAGTTCTTGACTGTACGTCTTCCTTCACAGTGTTCTAGAATATCATTCTTTCTCTTATATCCTCTTATTCACACAGTTTTAGAATATTTTCTCTCATTTATACTGTTCTAGAGTGCCCCCTTTTCACAGTTCTCATATCACCCCCCCTCTATTATGCTGTCCTAGAATGTCTACTCTCATTCTGTTTTTCTAAACCAGGCGTGTCAAACTAGATCCACGGAGGGCCGTGTGGGTGCAGGTTTTCTTTCCAACCACGCAAAAGCCCCACACTACTGAAAGTCAAGATCTACTGATTAGATACAATGATTAAAAACAGGTGGAATGAGGTGTGGTTTCTGCGTGGTTGGAAAGAAAACCTGCACCCACACGGCCGTCCGTGGATCTAGTTTGACACCCCTGTTCTAAACTGTTCATTCATTCACATGATACTATAGTGTTCTCCTCTTTCACACTGTTTTAGAACACCCCCCCCTCTTTCACACTGTTCTAGAGCACCCCACCCCCCCCCTTTCCCACAGTTCTACAACACCCACTGTTTCTCCATACCAAGAACACATAGAATGGAACACATCTATGTTCTCTAGAAGAATATACATGAAATATAGAAGGAATATACTTGGTTGTGGTGATGATGAAACAAGAACACGAGATCGTAAAAACACACAGGAACACATACTGAGAAATGGCCATTCTTTCTCTTTCACACAGTTTAATAAATTCAATTAAATTGGAGGGTTAATTTTCATCGGCTCAGCTGGCGTGACTGTGCAAGGCTGGGGACAGGGGTCAGCCACTGGTCAATCTGTATTCCCTGAAGGTGATGGGGGTGTTGAATGACCTCAGAGGCTATCTGACAGAAGCCTGACCCCAATAATTCTCTGGCTTCTCACCACTTAGTCATTACAACCAAAAAAGAAAAAAGGATATGCACCAAATTCAACCAAAACAAATAACCGCATGTACAGTTTATGTTCACTGTTTTAAACCAGTATCAGTTTACTCCTATACATCAGTCATTGTTAATTTACTTACACTGCTGTTGTTGCTGTATTCACGTCTGTGTTTGATTTTACCTGTAATAATGGCGGGTACTCCCCATCCAATTGCGTAGTAGAACCTCATGGCCCCATAGTTGATGTTTCGTGCTTCAGTCTGCATGCGGTAGATATGCAGCGCCTCAACAAACAGCCAGGCAAATGCAGACATGAAGAAATAATGCAGCAGGATCGCCACAACTGTGCATAAAAACTGAGAGAACACAAATAAGAACACTGTGAGAATAAGGGACACCAATAAGAATACAGGTCTGCGCCAGTGGAAAAACGGGACCTTACAGCACCGCAGAAATCAAAACATAGTTTCTAAACTGTACAAAGAAATGGAGTTACTTTACATGCTCTGTCACTGTACTGCAGTAACAAGGTACAGGCAGGAATCTCCTCTGCGCTTGCCCTCAGGGGAATTCATGCCACAGAGGGAAGTTTCTACCAGCAGCCACTCAAAACCTCTATGTGGCTCAAGGCAGGGGATCAGTTCAAATGGACTCTTGCTGTGATACAAAATCTCACTCACTAAAACTGTTTTTGTTTTTACAGTAACACAATAAAAATGCGTTCACTTTTGCTTCAAATTTACTTTAAATTTATCTTAGAAATATAAGCATTTTTATGACAATGATAATTCATTTATTAATTCATTATCTGTAAGCGCTTATCCAGTTCAGGGTCGCGGTGGGTCCAGAGCCTTCCTGGAATTATTGGGCGCAAGGCGGGAATACACACTGGAGGGGGCGCCAGTCCTTCACAGGGCAACACAGACACACACACACACACACACATACACACTTACACACACACACACACACACACTCACACCTACGGACCTTTTGAGTCACCAATCCACCTACCAACGTGTGTTTTTGGACTGTGGGAGGAAACCGGAGCACCCGGAGGAAACCCATGCGGACACAGGGAGAACACCAACTCCTCACAGACAGTCACCTGGAGCAGGAATCGAACCCACAACCTCCAGGTCCCTGGAGCTGTGTGACTGCGACACTACCTGCTGCACCACCATGCCGGCTCACAATGATAATTTTATTCATTTATTTTTTTTTATATATCATAACCCTTAATCAGTTAACCCATTAGCCTGGGGTTAAAATGCTTTGAGAAATAAAGCAGAAATGTGTTAGAATCATATTTGTATTAAATGATTTATTACAATTATTCATAATTTATTAACATACAATTTAAACATCATATATATAAACCAATCACCAATGTAAAATATTTACACAAATGTATTCAAAATATTATCTCTTAGGATCTCCATTTTGGAGGAATTCCCATTTTAGTGGACCTCCATTTAGAGTCAGTTCTAAGCACTTGTCACTCAAGCTGTGCACAAAACTAGAGCACTTGTTTACTAAATTATCTTTGAATATCACTGAAAGCTCTGAGTATTAATCATGAATGAAGCATTTTTTACTGTCACAAGCATACACATTGAGTTTATTAACTGCTTAGTTTGAAGCATTTATAGTGAGTGGGAAGCACTCGAGGGGATAATGTCTGCACATAAAACTATGTTCGACCGGTTTACGTACGTGTGGGTGTGTGTGCTCCAGACAAAAGCATTTAACTCGATTCTGTGTCACTACATAATATGCAGTGTGTCTGATTGTGCTATCTATGTAAATGGCTTGGATACTTATTCCTGAATGAATATCAATATTGCATTGCCTGGTGCTGTCTCCTAGCATTTATGTTCAAGAGCATCACGTTAAATTGGGCGGCTTATAATGTCAGCAGCCTATTATCAGATTGACATTTAAAAGTCACCCTGTACCACTGTGCTGGTTTCTGTTGTTGTTTTGCCACTGACCTCCCAGCTTTACAGACAGATATTCCAATAATTCAATAAGCGCCTAACTCACTTTTTAACTCGCTCATTAAATCAGTCATTCACTCAGACACCCAGCCTTTCACTCAGTCACTTTCACTCATTAAATTGGTAAATCATACATGCATTCACTCAGCCACTCACTCAGTTTCTCACTCAGTCATTCACACATTAACTTAATTAATTCACCCAGTCGCTGACACATTTAATCACTCACTCATTCACCGATACACTCAGGGCTTCATTATTCACTTCCTCAGTCATTTATCATTTAGTCAATTAGGCATTTTCATACACATTAATACACTCAGATTTGCACTTAGTCAGTCACACACTTGCAGATTCCCATTCACTCTCTCACCTGTTGTTCAGTTTGATTGATGCCGAGCAGATAGGTGAGCTGAGACAGGAGTGTAGCGGCGGCCATGTTGGAATGAATACTGCGTGTGTTTGACTTAAGTCCTCTTAGACAGGAGAGCACTGTTACCGTTAGCAACAATGCCACCATGGAAACAGACAGTGAAGTGTAGGTTACTATGGCAAGGGTCTCCAGGTCACCCTCTAATTGCTACTCAACAAAGAGAGAGACAGAGTGTGAGAAAGCAAGAGCGAGACAAAGACAGACAGACAGAGAGAGAGAGAGAGAGACAGAGCTTTGTTTGAGCTTCATCATAGTATCTAAATTTCATTATTTTTAATTATCCATTCTGATACAACATTGCACTTCAAATGTAGCAGGGTTATAAAGATGTACTGATGTATTATGATGCATGTTATTATCAATTATATAAAAACATAAGGTAGTATTTTATACTGATGTTGAAAAATCAAATATGCCAGTTCTTTTAAATAAAATCTGCTGAGACTGTAAAGCTTGGCATACACTTTTATGGCCTAAGTTTCACAATCAAGTTCAGTATACTTAAAACAATATATGATCTGAATCCTATCATAATCAAATCAATCATTTATGCAATTTGGGACTTCATGATGCATTAAAATGACTCCTAAAGAACTGCACTGGAACCAAGTCATCATGTCAGACATTTGTAATTACATCAATTATTTTCCAGATATTTTTCCCCTTTGTTTGTGTGCACTCTGTGATTTACCTCTCTTTGTGAGCTGTCCATCAAGACCCCAAAAGTGCCGAGTTTATGGCACTGACAGCGTACGTGTGATGTGTTTCTGTAGACAACACTGCAGTCTCTTACTGTCCAGCAACCTCCAGCTGACACACTGCCCACACACATACGCACAGATACATTACAATAAACAGATCGTCATTATTTTATTTCAACAGTTACAAATAATACTGACTTACAATCTGTTAAGAAAATGCTGCACATATTGCCTCTATCTCAGTCTGACAGCTTCTCCCATTTCACACAAACACACAGACACTTAAGTACATACATTACTCTCACACTGTGTGACACTCACATGCTTGTGTGGTTCCACTGCACACACAGAGGCTTGCTGCGGTTGCTGGTCTCCAGCAGTCGGAACTCCAGCAGGATGGGAGAGTCCAGGAAGCCCTCCACAAATGATTGGTTATTATACACAGACACACTCACAACAGGAGAGTTCAGCACGGGGTGACGCGGCAACCTGAAGGTAGAGACATATCACTATAACTAGGGGGCTGCATTTCAAGATCACTACACTCTGACGCTCTTCAAGTCAGAAAGATCCTTTCTTATGAAGCTGAGGAACAGCCCACATTGTAACTGTTTGAAGATGCTACCACTGACATGAGGAATATTACACTGAAGCAACATCAAATGATACTACTGCACCTTGTTTAAAAAGTACAGTAAAATATACAATATATTTTATTTACCTGTGTATCTGTTTAGAGCGGTAGAGGTATATGGTAGAGTTTAACTGCAAGAATAGTGCTGCTGGGCATTAGAACAGTGGTTCTCATCTTTTCATGCCTCAAGATAAACATAACATTCTATTTAATTTGCTAATACCTCAGGCCAGACTCACTGTCTTATTTCAGTATAACACTTGGGCTCCCTAGCAAGCTAATAACATTGGTACCTAGGGTAAAATATGCTCCATAAAGGCACACACCTGACTCCACGGCGGTCAGTGTGGTATTTCGGAGGTAGAGCGGCTCCCAGGCTGCGGTATATGAGCAGGATGACGATGGTGATGGGCGGATCAGGCAGCCACGCGGACCGCCGTGCTGCTGGCACCTCTGGAGTCTGATTTGCCAAGAGACTTACAGGGGCAGGAGGAGGTGGGGCTGAAACTAAGGATAAGATGAATGTGGAAGCGAAACAGATTTGACCTTTGACTTTTTGATGAGGACTTTATTATTGACATGACACGGAAATGACCCAGAACAGAGGTCAGTGTATTTGTGTGAGAATAAAAGTAAGTGCGATGTGTGTTCTTTCTTTTGTGTACTCACTGTAGTTGCGCTGTGGCACTAGGGCACTAGGTGGCAGCACCACGTGTGTGTGACTGTCCCACAAAAGTTGCCCTCTGAACAGCGTGCTGTGATAGCGAGGAAACCGTCTCCGTACGTGGGTGTGGTTCTCTACCCGGTCCACAGTCATCACTACACGCAAACACACACAAACAGAGTCAGCTTTAGTTCTGGCCCAGCAAAGTCTAAGTTAATTCACCTGTCACTCCAGACTCCTCAGGTGTGATAAATGTTAGTATGATTGGTTTACAGTGTTCGGGACTGACCTATATTAGGTGCCACCAGTGCTACAGGGTTGAGGTAGGTTTGTTTCATGTTCTGAGCGAGGGTCCGGGAATATTGCTCTAAGAGATCTGCCAGGCTGGACGCTCCACTCTGGCCTGTGTTCTGAGCCTTCCACAGTCCTGCACTGGCTGGTCCCAACAACACACTGCTCGCCCGCAACGCATTCTGCACAAAGAGAGAGAGAGAGAGAGAGAGAGAGAGAGAGAGAGAGAGAGAGAGTGCACAAGAGGTAAACAGAGACAGTTAGGCAAAACCATTGTTAATTGTTATCTTGACATTAGCCTTTTTAATACTGATGTTACATAAGAGTACAATATGTAAATACTATGTAAATGAGCCCTCTGATTGATTTTATTTAGTTCATTTGAATATCTACAACAATTTGTGACATGCCAAATCTGATCTCCAGTTCTGAAAACTATCTAATCTGTATCCAACGTAGGCAAAAATCAGATACGTGTCTGGCAATGGAAAGGTAGCTTTAGAAAGATAAGCTGAATAATAGTGAGGCCAGATGGGGCCTGAAGAGCTGATAGCACAGATGTCTGTAGTGTTTGTCCTGTGTGGGTTCTTACTTCTGTGAAATGCGCGTCCTGCGTGGCAGTCAAACCAAAACCCGACTGTAGGCTCTCAAAGGTCAAGAGGCGGGACAGCAGTCTCTCAGCAATTTGGAGGTCGTTGCCATAGAGACGGGGTGTTGCCTCAGTGACGTCGCGCAGCTGATGAGCCAGCTTCTTCTCAATGATCGTGTTAAGCTCTGTCTCATTTCTCTCAACAGCCTCCAGCTGCTCACATGTGCATATAGACAGTGTGCATTATTATTAAGAGTCTTGTATAATAATCTTAGAGACCGAGACAAACAGAGAAAGCAAGAAAAGAGAGAGAGAGAGAGAGACAGAGACAGAGAGAGAGAGAATGAGAAAGAGAGAGAGAGAGAGAGACAGAACGAGAGAGCAAGAGAGATAGAGAAAGAAAGTATGTATATTTGTGTGCACTGGCGTTTGCTGTCGTACCGCTGTGTTCAGCTCAACGAACGCTGGAGAGGTGCAATTATACAAATCAGGCTCCAGCCAGCCTCGGTCTACATCACAGTGACGAATAGCAGCTCCTGCATATCACACACAGAAACACACACACACACACAGTGTAATTACAGTAACTCATTAATTACAACCAAGTCAGAAAATTACACACACACACAAATATTTTGACTCTTAAAGGGGATGTTGCCAACATTTCATTTCTTAAAGTGATGGCAGGCCTTGAATTTGATTCAAATTGATATGAGTTTGAACTAATATCTAATCTCTAATCTCTGTCTGGATGAAACTAAGATGCATGTTTGAAACACACACCGACACTCACCCACTGAACCTTTAGGACAGGGCACCACAGCAGGCAGGTTGAACTTGGTCCTGGGCCACCATATCCCCAACGTTATGGTCTTAGGGCAGCCATCGTAGATCACTGTGGAGATTAGAGAGAAATGATAATGGCATTTATAGAGTTTATATTTATGTCCAGTCAGAGCTGCATTCCAACACAGCAAAGCAAGCAGCGTGGGAAAGTGAAACTACAGACAGGAAAACCAACAATGAAGGACTGTGAGCTTCGGGCACAATTTTATGATGAATTGAAAAGTCATTTCTTGTTGGCTGGGAGCAAGAGGCAAGACCTAGAACAATGATGATGGATGGATGAATGAACGGAAAACTGGTATTTGAGGGATTGATAATGGAGAAAAGTACGAATTGATGAGTGGATGGTGGGTGAATGGGCAGATAAATGGATGGTGGAATGAACAGATAAACCGATGAATTAATAAATGGATGAACCAATGAATAGATGAATGGACTGATAGATATTTGCTGGATGCATCATGTATGACACTTGGGTAGATTGATAGATATCTGGCTGATGAACTGATAGATGGACAGACAGACAGATTGGTGGATGTCTAGTTAGAGCATAGGTGGATCGATGTTCAAACGTGTGATTTAGTCTCACCTTCACAGCCTGTCTGTGTGACCTCGGCGAATGGGTTGTCACACATGTTGCACTGTCGGCCAATCACTCCTGGCCTGCACTGGCATTGACCACTTTCTGGGTCACATGACCTCGAGAAGGAGCCCACTGGGTAGCAGTCACACGGCAGGCACACGTCACTTCCTCGTCGGCGGTAATGGAACTCCTGACACATAC
>NC_089813.1:33695368-33705368 GCF_029633855.1 Hoplias malabaricus | reverse complement strand
AGGGTTACAGTCTTTTAGCAAACTTAACATAAGTTCATTTTCATCATCTCAAATCCCCAAATCTCCACTACAAAGCAATACACACACACACAAATAAAACACAGTTGAGCATGTTCGTTACTAACATAGACATAGAGCACATACGAATGATTCCACGTCGAAAAAAGATATTCAAAACCATGCTGTATGTGTGTACCTGTGTTGGCAGTACTGGCCGTAGTGGTTATCTCCACAGTCACAGATGTAGCCGTGGGAGGAGCTTGGTTTCCTGTGGCACTGGGACTCATTCTCACACGGGTTCAGCTGACACGCGTCTGTACAGCCTTTACCATAAAAACCTGCAAACAATAAACACTCACTCAATTTGTCTGCAAATGTTTAAATGTTAACTTTTAAAAAACTTAAAAAAAAACTTAAAAATAAATCAAGGAACATGGAGTTGGAACTCTACATTTATGCTAAAATATATTTGTCAGGAGCATATTTATTTAAATATTTATGTCAAATGTTCAGCTAAAGATAATCTTCAATGCCAAAAAGAAATTACATTCAAAATTATTATGATATTAAGGGTGGCGCAGCAGGTATTGTCACAGTCACACAGCTCCCGAGTCCTGGGCTTGTGTGTTCGAGCCGCACTCTGAGTCACTGTCTGTGAGGAGTTTGGTGTGTTCTCCCTGTGTCTGCGTGGGTTTCCTCCCACGGTCCAAAAACACCTGTTGGTAGGTGGATTGGCGACTCAAAGTGTCTATAAGTGTGAGTGTGTGAGTGAATGTGTGAGTGTGTGTTGCCCTGTGAAGGACTGGCGCCCCCTACAGAGTGTGTTCCTGCCCAGTGATTCCAGGAAGGCTCTGGACCCACCGCAACCCTGAATTGGATGTGTGGTAACAGACAATGAATGAATGATTATAATATTGTACATGGAATAACAACTTGGTGTAACTTTGTCAACACTGGATTTCATTTTGCAAAAGATTTTTAAAAAATTCCCATACATAGATAAAAAAATAAAAGAGTAAGTGCAGTTCAACAATAACTTTTGGTGCAAAGCACTTCATGGAACAGGTTTGTTTCTCACACACTTATGTTAAGGAAAAAAAACATTTGTTGACTGTGGCTGGTTGTTGGTAAATAACCAAATTCAGCCACAGATTACATTGCAAAAGATCTTATTTATTGCCTCAAGGAATTTACTGCCTCGTTCGTCATGCATACTGCACACAACCTACTCTCGCTCCACTCAACACTTTATTGAAATGGCACTGAATATATGTCACTGTCAAACCAAAGAAAGTGAGCGTGCCTCAAAGACCTTTAAGTCTCTTTGACAGCTTGAGACTGAAAATGGATCAAAAAGCACTTCACAAACCTTGGGTTTGGCTGGATCTGAGAGGGCAGGAGCAATCTGACTGAGATAAGGTTCAGATGATGCCATCAAGTGGCGTATCCCCCTGTTTAACTGCAACAAATTGCTTTATGCATCGACATATACCAACATATAATTAATATCACTAGATTTAGCAGACTGCATTACTGACCTGTGCCAGGTATATAATACGGTATTATTATATGTTGGAAGACCACTACAGAATACAGACATATACCAGTTAGCCATAATATTAACACCACCTCACAACCCTGTTTCTACACACACTGTCCAATCTCCCAGCTCCACAGGCCGTACAGAAGCACTGTGTATTCAAGCAGCACTGCTGTGTCTGATCCACTTGTACCAGTGCGACACACACTAACACCTCACCCCAACACATCTGTGTCACTGCAGAGCTGAGAATGATTCACCACCCAAATAATATCTCCTCTGTGGTGGTCCTGTGGCAGTCATGACCAATGGAAACAGGGTGAAAATGAGCTATGAATATATTCAACAGGCAACAGGTGGGCTAGAGTAGAACAGTAACTGTGGAACTACACAGTGCTCAGTGGAGCTGAGAGAATGGACAGTGGAGGTGGCCATAGGTTTATTATTATGATCTAGGTATATTGTTTATATATTAAAATAATTTTTGTGAACAAACAAAACTCCCATTAAGTTTTGAGATACATTTAAAATGATTTATATTTTAGAACTTTAATAAATGTAGTCCTAATTAAGAGGTAGTCATAGCCTTCAGCTCCATTACATAAACCTGTGTACAGCACTTAAATTAACAAGGAGCAGATGGTGTAACATACAAAACACACACACACACACACACACACACACACACACACACACACACACACACACACACAATCCCACATGACCATTAAAATATGCAGAGTGGTTTGAACTGTGGAAAAACATCTAAACGCTACATTCCCAGTGTAAAAGAAACGACAGAAACAGGACACATTCGAGAGAGAGAGAGAGAGAGAGAGAGAGAGAGAGAGAGAGAGAGGGGGGGGGGGGGGGCAAGGTTGTTGACTATTGTTTGAAAAGCAGTAATCCGAGTTTACTTGATACAAATGTCCCCATTTGCACATGAATACAAGTTATTACATCAACACAATTATGGCCAGCATTAAACTAAAAGTAGTAAACTGAAAGATGGAACTGTGTGTCCACATAACAAATATTATTCATGTATTCACGTGGATAAGAACACTGGATTGAAGTTACTGCATCATTTTTGACTGCCATACCTATACACGGCCGGGATCCTAACCTTGAATTCACAGTCACACTGTATAATCCTATTGAAAGACTCTGTCTCTATAGACTGCTATTCAATAAATCCTCAGCACTTCTCTCTCTGATCTCTCTTTCTCTCTCTCTCTCTCTCTCTCTCTCTCTCTCTCTCTCTCTCTCTCTCTCTCTCTCTCTCTCTCTCTCTCAAATAAGCTGAGAGCCGACTCTCCCCACAGAACCCAGCCACTGACTTCATTGTCCCACTGAGACGAGAATAAAAGCCTCTCCCTTGCTACCCATGGCTACTGACACTGACTTTGCAATCAGCCTTGAAACAGAAAATAATGCATCTGGCACCATAGAGACATGCATATAAAGTCAGAAAAGGAACATGTGGCAAGTCACAAGCACATAATGCAACACTCACATCAATACCCTGAGTGTTTGGAACACAACCAAAAAGAATCTGCCGTATAAACATAGAGAGTAATTTTATGTGATCTTCCACCAGCCAGCCATTGCTCAAGCATAACTGTTATGCACCATTATGCGTCATTTTAATCTTTCTTTGAAGTTAGAAGTTTTCAAGGTTATGCCATGTGTTCGTTACCTTACAAAGAGTGATCTTTCTCACTTTATTTATTCATTCATTCATTATCTGTAACCGCTTATCCAGTTCAGGGTCACGGTGGGTCTGGAGCCTACCCGGAATCACTGGGCGCAAGGCGGAAACACACACTCACACATTCGGGATGCACACTCACACATTCACTCACACACTTTTGAGTCGCCAATCCACCTACCAACGTGTGTTTTTGGACTGTGAGGGAAACCGGAGCACCCGGAGGAAACCCACACGGACACAGAGAGAACACACAGTCTTTCTCACGTTTAAAATTAAATTTTTGATAAACATAAGCACACAAAGCTTGTTCTTCATTCAATGATTTATTTGTTCATTCATTCATTCATTCATGCATTTCCTCTAACCATTCTGTAACAATTCTGTAACCATTCTGTCCAGGGTCATTGTGGGCTCTGAGCCTACCTGGAATGATTGAGCACAAGGAAATAACACACCCTGGACAGGATATCAGTCCGTAACACACTCACTCAGATCTGTGGACACATTTGCATTGCCAATCAGCTTAACAAAATGTATATTTAGATTGTGGGAGGGCACTGGAATACCAAGAGCTATCCCATGCTCACACAAACAGAACACACCAAACTCCTCACAGACATTGTCTCTAACACAATCGTACCACCATTGTTTGCTCTTCAGATTGTTTCTAATGGCCAATATATGGTGTGTGACTGATGCTGTACAAATAGAGAGTAAAACTAATAATGAACCTATGAAGTACAGGCTATTTTTAAGATATTATATAATAAACTAATAAGATATTACATAATCTTTCTTCTGTAGCACGCACACTTCTTTTGACTCTTTATGAACTATTAGATCTGATGAACCTACAGTCTTCATTTACATTGTGTTTGTCTGTTTGAGTGAGCGCTTGTGACTGTTCCTCCGAATGCCAGCTGTGAAGTGCATGTGAGAGGATGAGGAGGAAGTATGAGGAAGTTCATTAACATTGGTTATATTCTAGCCTGGTGAGATGAGAGAGAATTATTTAGAGTTTATGATGGGGCTCTTTGATTCCTCTTAGAGCAGAGGACTATTAATAACACTTATACTGCTGATGCAAGTTTACAGTCGGAGTAACGAAGTGCTTCTCTCTCTCCTTCTGTGTGTGTGTGTGTGTGTGTGTGCACACGCCTGCCGTAGGGCCATCAGGATCTTAGCATCCCTCGCCATTGCCTACAGGTTCTTAAACCTTCTCTCTCTCTGTCTCTTGCTCACACTTCTATCAGCTCAACTACAAGTAGATTAACTTCTTTATTAATTTAACTCTCTAAAACTTTTCTCCTTGTGCTGTCTCTCCACAGTCTTCACCTGCATATGAATGTAGGAAGAGCTTGCTCAACGCATACTCATTTAAAAATGTAGTTGCATCACTGAAAAAGTAATCTACTCTTAGAAGTAGAAGAACTAAGTGCATGTATGTTTTATGTTTCCACAACAATGAAATTTGGTGTTTTTTATAGTAATCAGATAAATGCATCTTAAGATTTAAACAGTTGACTATATTTGTACAACTTTTTCACCATGTATGATTTGTTGAGGACTGTACTAAGCTAAAAGTGACAGAATTAACGCATATATTATTGTAATTATTCTGTCAGTAATATCAGTGAGAGAAGACAATGTTCCTCAATATGAATTTTTATTATGAATTTTTTTATTATGAATATGAATTTTTATCTCATATTGCATGTGCTAAAGGAACTAATAAATTAGGGTGTTATTTTACACACACACACACACACACACACAAACACACACACACACACACACACACACACACACTCCATTTTACCTGGCTCACAAATACACGTGTGTTTTTCCCATTCATCAGCACAGCGACTGTGGGCAGGGCAAGGGGAGGAATTACAGGGGTTGCCAACGTTACAGCCACTCTCTACTTTGATGGTTCTGGTGGGGCGGGGCAATGCAGGAGAATCTGGCGCACCCCCAAACGCACCCCCTTAAAAGAGATGAAAACACACAAAACCCACACTGAATTCAGACTGTTGAGCATTGTTTCATGGTCCTGTGAAAAATCACAATTATAATGCATATTCAAATGTATATGCTTCAAAATTTATCAATGTAATTTTATTAACAGCCATTATAATCTAATACAATATGATTAACATCACATAGAAAGGCACATTTACTGTACAGAGATATGTAAGTAAACATGAAATGGATGTTGGAACAAACTTGTTGAAGTGCTTTTTAGGAAAGCTAATTATTTACACAATAGCTGTGAACAGATGCAGTGCTCTTCTGAAAGGAATTTCAGGTTAAAGCCTAAGTCAGAGTGAAGACAGGAAAGGTGAGTGTTTAATAAGCTCTGGGTGTGTAAGCTCTGTTTAATTACCTTACTTCTCTGTCAAATTAACAACCCAATTAGGAAACGATCACTGTCAATTATTGTCCCAATTGAATTATATGTGAGGCTGTTTAGACTAGGTTAGTGTGGCAAGGTGAGATGGTGTTGTTGCCATAGTGACTGACCTGTATACAGCCACGTATACCACTCTGTACTTCTCCAGCTCCCAAAACACCACCCACATGCAAATGCTTCACCTTCAGTCCGTGAATTTCACTGCCCACTATTACTGTCCCCTAAAAAAAAGAGCGAGAGAGAGTGTGAGAGAAAGAGAGAGAGAGAGGAGAGAAAGAACGAGAGAGGGAGAGAAAGAACGAGAGAGAGCGAGAGAGAGAGAGGGAGAGAAAGAATGAGAGAGAGAGAGAGAGAGAGGAGAGAAAGAATGAGAGAGAGAGAGAGGGTGAGAAAGAACGAGAGAGAGAGAGAGAGAGAGGAGAGAAAGAACGAGAGAGAGAGAGAGAGAGAGAGAGAGAGAGAGAGAGAGAGAGCGAGAGAGAGAGAGGGAGAGAAAGAATGAGAGAGAGAGAGAGAGTGAGAGAGAGAGGAGAGAAAGAATGAGAGAGAGAGAGAGGGTGAGAAAGAACGAGAGAGAGAGAGAGAGAGAGAGGAGAGAAAGAACGAGAGAGAGAGAGAGAGAGAGAGAGAGGGGGGGGGGAGAAAGAACGAGAGAGAGAGGGAGAGAAAGAGAGAGAGAGAGGGAGGAAAGAATTTTGTTTATGTACAATAAGGTTATATTACATAGCTATCATTACATGGCAGTGTAAATGGACACTAAAACACTGCACTAATAAGCCACGCACATACACACTGCAGCAAACAGTGACTATTAGAGCCTGGCTAACAGTACATTCCATTAATTCAAACTCAAACAAAAGAGATGAAGGGGAAAAACAACAACAGTAAAGATAATTTCTGTATGATTTTCTATGAAGGGTGTTTATTTTAGCACAAGCTGTGGTAGAAGGTTGAAACCTGTTAAGCCATAGTTTTTTCCTTACTTATCAGAACAGAAACATCTGTTTCTCTACTTTTGGGACCCCCTGCATTAATGTGTGTGTTTTTGTGCATACCTGATAGAGGCCAAAGTCCAGTCTGACAGTCGCCACGTAGCGCGTCTCTCGTCCACTCCGGATGTCTCGGAGCTCAAGTTGCAGGTCATGCCAGCGGCCATCACACACCTGCACCTGGTCCAGCCGCAATCTCACAGGCTGAGCTGACCGCCGAGCCACAGAAAACACCAGCTGACCTGCTGTCAACTGCAACAACAAATATGCCTTTATTCAGTACAGCAGCACATAGCACTTCACCTGTGCTCGCTGTCTACCAGACAGCAGTTACCGGCCCCTGGGAGGGCATGATATCAAGAAATCAGACAGTTCAGGAAGTGTAGCACTGAAAGCAAAACATCTACAGGAAGCAGGAGCCTCGTAGTTTCATCTTGCAGAAATATATGTGTTACCTGTTTGCACATTTTACATTAACAATGATGTTAATTCTTCATGGAAATGATTTGGACTCAGTTATTGTATTTTGTTTCCATATGTTGATGAATTTTAGTTCTGTGCATAACTGCAAAAGCACTGACCAGATTCCACTGTAAAGACAAGAATATGACACACACAAACATACACAATGATTCTGACTTTTGAAATAGCCCATGGGTGGATGAGCATTCCCAACCGAGCACAACACTACCATGTCACTCATTTGCAGATAAAAGTCATTTGTCTAAATAATGTTTGGCCAACTAACTCTAATACTCCTGAGATCAAAAACATTCAGAGGGACAAGGTAAAAATAACCATCGATGAACAAGGTATAGAGTAACAATGTGCATGGCAATGGTCTGTAATGGTACTCCTACAGTTAGAAAGAAAATCACTGGTACAATGGGTCATTTTTTGTGACATATTCATAAAGTATGTGTTTTAGATTAAAGGGTGAGCATGAGATTAAAGAACAGAATCAGCTTTTATTTCTGGCCAATATTTTCATACGAAATTAACCATAATGTTTATGGTCTTTTTAATATGAACTCCAGTTTCAGAAGAGCAAAGATGTAAAGAAATAATATTCATCAGAGGACCCTTATTCTCTTATTGTTAACAAAAGACGTGTAGATGTTTAGGGCTGGTTGTAGTCTTTGGAGTTTGGATTAAGTCTTATTCTGATATAAAAGTTAAAAAAGAAGATTAGAACTAGATCATGTTCAATGACGAATAAGCAAGATTTTTGAACACAAGATTAAAGCAAACACCAGTCATAACCATTGCTGAATACATAGGCATTCTGAAGACAACAGAAGGAAGCTAGTACAAATACAAAGAAATAGAAGATAGACTCCAGAGTGCAGAGGTAAAAATGAATGAGTTGCAACAAGAATGAATAACTGAGGAAGGAAATCACAAAGCCCTACAAAGATGAGCGAGAGGAGTTTGGAGCAAATAGTTCACGACAGATGAAATTATTATTCTAATCTCTGTCAAAGTAATGGAAAGAGAAAATGTGGAGAAAAAGACAGACTGCAAATGAGCATATGTACTCCACTTGAGCCTTTGCAAAGAAGATTCGTATATGTCAATTTTATATATTTTTATAAAAAGCTCTTAAGCTTTTATCAAATGACACCATTTGATGTCCTCCATTTAAAGTGGTCACATATGTATTTGTTTATTAGGTGATATTTGCCAATTTAAATTCACGCTCACAATGAAAGACGGTTTATTTCCACTGCTATGACTAGACAAGCAAGCAGTGCTACTAAAAAGTGGAAATATATATGTTTATTCTTTGAAAGGGCTCACTGTGAAGCAGAGAGGGGGCAGTATCATGACTAGGACATGCCTGGCCACTTCTGGAACTGGTTCACTGGTCTCTCCTAATTATTTAACTGGTGATAGTAGCCACAGTATTAATTCTGATATGTACATAAACATCCTGTCATCTTACGTTAGAGCAAATGCCTCCAAACCCATTCCAAATAAACTGACTGAAAGTCTGGTGATGTTACTGGGTCCCAGTATTTGTCTTGTTCTAATACGTACACTCAGTTGAAAACACAATCAGTGGATTTAACGTTGCATAGAAAACACTGCTTAGTAATGGAAGCTAATGTTGTGTGCTTTTGTTTCATGGAATAGAAATTTTATGAATATTTAACCAAAAATAACCCATTTAACCTGGCTGCCCCAGTATTTATTTTTTACTGCTTATAGTGGACCTATAAAATAATTTGACTTTATAAAGAGTACCGTAAGTGTTTACAGTGGGTGTTTGTACACAGTGGGAGTTACTAATAAAATGGTCGCTCAGTATAAATGTCTACATATGAATTAAACAGAGAGCGTAACTCACCTGAAAGATTAAGTGTGTGTATTGTTCCGCCTGGGCCTGCAGAAGAACACCCTCTTTGGCTCGGGTGCGGAAAACCAGCCCTAGATACCAAGGTGTGCTGATGGTGGCATCGTTTTTCAGATCCCACCACAGAGCACTGTTGCCCAGGAAACGGTGAGGGTGTGGCATCACTGCAGAAGAGGCGGGGTCATGTTATTGGTTGGCAGCACTATTATTGGGCTGGTTTTAAATCAAAGCCATTCTCAACACATCTTTTAGCGCTAGTGATCCAAACAGGCTAATTATCTTTGTCTTTCAGCAAGCTGTGTTTGTTTTGGTAACAGACGGCAGAATACCTCACCCCATGCAGTGGAACACCCAGTGATCTTGTGAATATTTAATGCCATATCCACACAATGCCAACAAAACAGAAGAGGTGTGTAATAAGAGCGGCGACACAAAGATACTTTAAATATTTGTCAGATAAATCACAGAAAATCAAAGAGAGAGTGTGAGATAAGAGGAGAGGACAGCTACCTAAGGTGTAATGATTGTGTAAGGACCTGACTGAATCTTATTTTTTTGGCCTATAAACTTATAACAATTGTTCCTATAACATATTTTTTAAACAATGTTTGGCATTTATATTTCATATTCATAAATGTTCATATTCATGTTCATAATGTGTTTCTCACCGTGGCTACAGTCCTTTCCTCCAAAGCCTAGAGGACAGTCACAGGAGAAGGTTTCCCAGCTGACCCTGCAGGTGCCTCCATTCTGGCAGGGGTTGGACTTACAGAAGGGCAGTTTAGCACTGCAGCCTATGAGAGGCAAGGAAACGTAATACTTAATAATAACACCATCCCCTCTACCTTATGTAAAAAATAGTGTAAACAATGAGATACTGGGGTTGGACAATGAAACGGAAACACCTGGTTTTAGACCACAATAATTTATTAGTATGGTGTAGGGCCTCCTTTTGCGGCCAATACAGCGTCAATCTCATAGAGTGTGT